>NC_059298.1:4650553-4663053 GCF_017591435.1 Portunus trituberculatus
CTTTCTCTTCCTCCTTCTTCTTCTCCTGTTTCCTCTAATCTTCGCTTTATTTGTTTTAGTCAATTCTCCTCCTTGTATTCTTACTCCTCAAATTTCTCCTCCTCCTCCTCCTCCTCCTCCTCCTCCTCCTCCTCCTCCTCCTCCTCCTCTTTTCCTCCACTCACTCTTCTAGTTCCTTTGGTCATTTTTTTTCTTATTCTCGTCCCCCGTCTCGTCCATCTTGTTTCTTTTTTTCCTCTTTGTCCTCTATCCTTCGTCTTTCTCTTCCTTAACCTCATCCTAGTCCTCATCTTTGTCGTTGTTTGTCTTTGTATTTCGTCTTCAGTTCCACTTGTTATCGTTCTCTTCCTCCTTGTCCTCATTTTTATCGCTTTTCTTGTCTTTTTATCTTACTACTTTTACATTTTCCTCTCCTTATTGTCCTCTGCCTCTTTCTATTCCTCCTCCTCCCCCTCCTCCACCTCCTCCTCCTCCTTGTCCTCTTCCTTGTCTTCATCACAGCAAACAAGTCACGTCATGCCAGCATTGCGTGTCTATGAGAGAGGGAAAAATGCCACTGGCTTTCATCATGGCCTCGTGTTCTCGGTCTCAACCTCTCCTTCTTAATAAAAAAAATAACAGATGACAACAAGGGGAGTATGAAAGGGAAAAAAATAACACCGGTGACCTACATAGTGTCGAGTCTGACATTGTATTTATTAATAAGAATTTTCTCCTCGTATTTTCCTTTTTCTATTCTTTTTTTTCCTGTGCCACAATGAAAGGAGTTTCCTGTCCGGTGGAGGAAGGATAAGAGTCAGTGAGTGAGTGAGTGAGTGAGTGAGTGAGTGAGTGGATTAATTGAAGGAAGGAGGCAGAGTGACGTGAGGAAAGGAGCAAGTGGGCAAGGGTAGGAGGAATGAATGATGTTTATAGTCTGTCGTATAAACTAAGGAAAAATACTTCCTGGAGATACGGTACAGCAGCAAGGCCTATACATATATTAGTGTACATTGTATTGTAATGTGTGTGTGTGTGTGTGTGTGTGTGTGTGTGTGCAATCGTATTCTAACTAATTCGTATGTACTTTACTTTTCTCCTTTTTCTTAATCCTATTCTTATGAAGCACTAAAAACAATATCATTATCTAAGTCCCTATAATGAAACAAAACCTTAGAAACACAATGGAAATACTATGATGAATTATTATGTTACTAAAAAACTACTTACACACACACACACACACACACACACACACACACACACACACACACACACACACACACAAGGTGGAATCAAAAGTTTTTCTTTTTATCAGTTCCTCTCCTCTAAGTGACTGTCTGCAGCCTCTCTCTCTCTCTCTCTCTCTCTCTCTCTCTCTCTCTCTCTCTCTCTCTCTCTCTCTCTCTCTCTCTCTCTCTCACTCACACACACACACACACACAAGGTGGAATCAAAGTTTTCTTTTATCAGTTCCTCTCCTCTAAGTGACTGTCTGCAGCCTCTCTCTCTCTCTCTCTCTCTCTCTCTCTCTCTCTCTCTCTCTCTCTCTCTCTCTCTCTCTCTCTCTCTCACACACACACACACACACACACACACACACATCGCCGCAATGTTACCTCTCTTGCTATCTTGTACTGTTGTCTACTTACTATCTGCTCTTCTCACCTTGCTACCGAAATGCCTTCTCTCCTTCCACGTCTTCCCTGCACAAGACTTTTTACTTTTTATCACAATTTATGTTTAACTCTTAAAAGTAAGAGTTAACAAGTATTCTCAGCCATTCTTTCCTTTCTCTGGTAAGCTCTGGAATAGCCTGCCTGTTTGTGTATTTCCTTCTTCCTATGACTTGATTTCTTTCAAGACACTTATCTTCTAAATTCAACGATTATTTCAGACACCACAGTGGATATTCTTTTTTTATATTGTTTTCTAATGTTGTTGCCCTTTAACAGTACCTCTCACACACACACACACACACACACACACACACACACACACACACACACACACACACACACACACGAGAAATTGCAGATTAAAGTCATAATTCATATTTTACATTCATACTTTTATCTTTTATCCTCGTTTGATGCACAGAGACAGACGTGATTCCTTGTTAGCGTCTGTTTGTCCGTCTGAGCGTCTGTCTCTGTTCCATCAAGGTGCTGACGTATCCTCGGATCCGGAGATACTAAACATGAAGGGATTCAATGCAAAAAAAAATCAGTGCAAAATTGTTCCTTATGAGTCTTGTTATTCATGTTATTGGCATTTTTATATAGAGTTGGTAGTTTTAGCAATAATCCCATTAATGTAGAGACAATTGCTGGAATACTAAACTGTTGGCACGAAATGAGACTAAAATCTTCGTATGTATATGGCAGTTAGTACTGAATTAGTAATACTTGTAAATTTGCATGTTTGCAAGGACCAATAATGACCAAAGAGATGAACAAAATGGTGATTATCTGCAAACTTCCTCAACGTGAGTAAATCTTGGTATTCAAACATATAAATTAAAAGTTTTAACCCATCAATACTGAGAGGCATTTTTATCATGACTTGGGGATATGATTACACGATTTTATTTGCGTTAGGAAGGATCTATGGAGGTCAAAAGATTAATAGCCAGAGCCTTTACAATTTTAATTCCCACATAAATTCCTGAAGCCGTGTAAAATCGCTAAATAGTAACCAGAATGAATATGAAAACGCAACATGGCACTGAAGGGGTAAAATTCATCATTCACTATGGGCTCTTGTCAGGATCAATCACAAAGACGATCTAAATTGCCTAAACAGTGATTGTGTGCAAACTTCTTCAGTGTGACTTCGTATTCGTAGGCTCAAAGTAGTAATAGTTTTTTTAAGTTTGCATCCTTCAGTACGGATTCTCATAAGGACTAATCTAAAACACCACAGGCACGATCATAAGGCTTCTCGCAGATCATTTGCTTACCGTGTTAAATCGCAGGTTCAACTAACACTGGAATCACACGAACACTCCTAAAAACACCCACCAGCTTACACTACAGTCATTTGAAAGCTGAGGAGTTACAGCACCAGAATGTTTAAGAATACGAGGCTTAATAATAACTTTAACCCCTTCAGTACCATGATGTGTTTTCATTTTTATTCTGCTTACTATTTCGGGATTTTAAACAGCTTCAGAAACTAATGTAGGGATTGAAATAGTGAAGACTGTGGCCATTAATCTTCCTGATCTCCACAGTCCCTTCGCAATGTAAATGAAATCGTCTAATCGTATCCAAAACTCGCGGTAAAAATGCATCCCAGTACTGCAGGGGTTAATAGCGGGAAATGACGTGGTGATAAAATACAATGTAAGAACCAGAAAAGGAGAGGCATGAGGCAATTCATCCAAGTGAATAAGAGACATAAAAAAAATTAGTATTCTTTTATTTTTTTAGATATTACTTTCGATAGGCTTTCATCATCGACCCTGTTTGTCTTTCGTATATAAATATTGCACATTTTAAGTTGTCTGTAGGATTGTCTAGGCTCTATATCTATCTATTCATCTATATCTATCTATTTATCTATCTATATCTATCTATCTTTATCTATCTATCAATATTCTATCTATTTATCTATATCTATTTATCTGTTTAGCTATCTATCTATCTATCTATCTATCTATCTATCTATCTATATATATATATATATATATATATATATATATATATATATATATATATATATATATATATATATATATTCATATCTCTATCTATCTATCTATCTATCTATCTCCATCTGTCTCTTTCTCTCTATCTATCTATCTATCTATTCTATCGGCGTGTTTCTGCTCCCCGTCTTCCGTGGCGGTGATCAGCGACCCAGATCTGAGGGCTCCGGGTCGATGCGATGGAGGCGAGGACGGTGCGCCACTTCAGAATGACTCACCACTAAAGGTCACCGCTATAGCCTGTCCCCACACCACCACACCACCACCCTACCACCTAGCCAACATCACCATTACACCACTCCATAACAGATTACTACCGTAACATTATACCACATCACCACATCACCATAACACCACCTACCCTACTCACCATTACTCGACTTCACCATCCCACCACACTATCAGTTTGCCCCACACCACTGCCGTACTACTACACCACGATACCACTAGCACCACCACCGCCTCACCACTGCCAGACTGTGACTCAGGGGTGATGAGTAACCAGGAATGATGAGGAATGTTAGGTATCACCCCAAAAGCATGTGGTATTGTAGTTATTGACTTGTTTTTGTGTTTCAAGTATGGGTTTTGTTCCCTCCGAGTATTGTTTTTCATATTCTTTTTTTTTTTTTCGAAGGTTATGAAAACTAATCGAATTTGAGTTTTCATGGGTGTTTTTTATTTTTATTTCTCTTTTCTTCATCGGTGGACGCTTTCTTTATTTTGCTTATCTATTTAACCCCTTCAGTACCATGACGCGTTTCCATATTCATTCTGGTTACTATTTGGTGATTTTATACAGCCTCAGAAACTTATATGTGGGGGATTAAGATACTGAGGATTGTGGCTATCAATTTTCTGACCTCCATACACCCTTCCGAATGTCAATAAAATGGTCTAATCTTACCCACAACTCAATGTAAAAATGGGCGCCAGTACTGAAGGAGTTAAGTACGAGAGGCACCGGACAAGGGCTATAAAAAAAACCATTCTAGTAAAACAAAGAAGAAAAAAGCATACTGATTTTATTTTTTTCTTTCTTAATTATCAGTTGAATTATGAAAGCACGTCTTGAGAATCACAGTAAGTTTCACCACAGTCTGTTAAAAATACTCGTGATAAGACACCGAAACGTTTTTAAATACTGGTCATATTCAGAAGTACAGTAATCTTATACACACATATTGCTTTGTGTTTGTGTTTTTCTTCACTTTCAAGTCCTCTGCTCATCTTCTAAAACCAGATAGGCAATGAATTTTACAGAGATCGGTGAATTTTACATTGAAAAAAAAAAAAGAAAGAAATCAAGCCACAGTAAAAATTTGTCTAAATCACTCAGTTTACTAACCTTGACTGCACCTCAGCTCGAAACCACGATAATCATGATGTCATGCAACACCTTCGCGAAGATTCACGACTCCCTCCCATGTTAAAGTGTTCTAGGGTCCGTTTCAGTAAATTCTATCATAAAAATTCCCCAAAACTAGAGATATACCTTTGGTTAAACTCACGAAAATGATGTTTGGCTACAGTTTCAAAGTTTTTTTTTTCACTTTAGTCATTGCTATTCTCAAGTAACTCCACGTTTCATTCTCTAAATGTGAGTCCTCCTCCTCTTCCCTCCCACTCCCAGCTACCACTATAAATGTCACCGTTGTCCTTCTGCACCCACCTTCCCAGCCTCTCCCATTCCTCTCAGCCCCACATGGTCTCCCTAGGGTTGCCTGCTGGTGTTTTAAGGCCGCCTCGCTCGCCCCGGGAGCTCTTCTTATCTCTTTCAGGCAAACCGTGGGAACAGCGTGTTTGTGCAGCAGACAATACTATCTTGATGAGTCGTGCTGTGAACTGAAAGCATATGAACGGTGAATATCTCCGCAAAAAAGTGATACACCACAGAGACAGTCGTCCGAGGTACATGGGTCATACAGTCATATCAATAAAGAACATAGGATTTACAAACCGCTGTTGCTCCCAGCACTCGTCACTATACACACGGGCCGCTTTATCAATAATCCATCGTTAGTGGCTCAAAAATATACAAGAACTGCTTCGCCAATTAGCAATCGTTAGCAGTTCCAATATCCACTATCGGGCAGCACAGCAGCATTGCAGGCTTGAGCAGTGTTACACTTGGTAATCATGAATTCCACCACCAGATGGCAGTGCATTCATCATATCCTTATATGGGTAATCCTAAACAAAAACAATTAAACTAATCTGAAAGCTTATTCGTAGAGGACAGTGTTCATCAAAAACATTTATCACAATCTCACAGATGGCGAGAAAATCTCTCCCATGTTTAATCTTAGAGTAAAGCGTCTCCTAAGCAAACACCGATAATGCTGACATGCGCTACAAGTCATTCAAAGTTTGGAATACACATTCATCAGGTGTTGGGGAACTACAACACCTTCTTATACAAATCCATGGAAAATCCTTGCAAGACACTTAAACGGAGAAAATATATTCTTTTTCTCTCCAGTCCGGCTCCGTCATCCCAAATATCGACTAAAATTGTGTACCAGTCCCGCCTGCAGCCCTACACGCCTTGCCTTGCCCTGCCCATCAAAGGAGCCTCTCTCTCTACAGCGACAGTAATTTTCATCGCTACGAACCGTCAAAGGCAGAGCAGGGGACCACAGAGCATGCTGGGAAAATAACACTGGCGTCCCCTGACCTAGACCTCTCCTGATAGTGGATGCGGCGCTCCCTCTCCCTCTCCCTCTCCCTCTCCCTCACGTTACGAGTTCATTTCGTAAAGGCTTTCGTTTGAGTTTATAAGAAAGTCCTCTCTCAAGGAAAAACTCAATAAAGAAACATGTAGATCAATCTCTGCAAAAATGACAGCATCAAATAAATATAGAGGTGTTAACACTCCATCCTCAACAAAACAAAAGAAGAACTACCATAAAGAAGGGGAATCGGCAGTTCCTTCTCAAAACACAAACACAAAAAAAAAAAACTATCATGAATAAGAAATGGAATTAACAGTTCATCAAAAAAAAGGCAAATAAATGAAAATAATTCCAGGAAGGAAAGGAAGGAATTTTTAGTCCACCGATAAAATCACCTTTACCATTTCACTCGCACTGTCAACATTCCTCTCACGTTACGCAATGAATGACGTGCCTGACTGATCCCGCCACATTCCCGGCGGAAGGCTGGCCTGCTTCAGCGTGCCGTCTCTTAAAAACACTCGTGTTTGGCCGTGATCGACAGTCGGTCCTCGCTGCTCCTCCCATCAACATGACTCACCACCACCCCCACCTCGACCACCACCCTCCAGTCTCAGTCCCTCCACACCATTCAGTCGTGTCCGCACCCCTCGCTGCACCGCACTTCCCTCCACATCCCTCCACCAAGAAGCCGCGTGTTGCATAATGCTCGCCTTACCAGGGATTCCTGAGCTCTCCCAATCCAGCCCCGGCCTCACTCGGGAGCGTCCACTCGTCCAGATGATGGGATCCCACGCGCCCTCGCCTCCTGATTACCACTTGACAACAAGAGCAAACAATGCGGCCGCCCCACAATGAACACCGACAACACCGTGCACGTCGCCCCCACCATCCTGCCTGGCACGTGACGGTCTGTTTGTCTTGACTATTCAGGAAATGTATGGTGAACGATGTGAAGGAACAGCTCCCTCTCACACACGTCCCCCACTCCCCTGCCCTCCCCCGAGATCTACGTCTGTTACCCCACCCCATCCCACCCCCATCCCTTCCGTGTAATAAATGATCCCCTTTGATGATGAAATATGAAAGTAATGAAGGAACGTTTATGCCTGTCGGATCCCTCTTTCCTTTTATTTATTTATTTATTCATTTATTTATCTTTATTTTTTTATTGCGTGAATGGAAGAAATTCTCTGGTTCACTGAGGAAGACTAGGAGTTGTGCACGCCTCCACAGACTGCCTTCAATGGACTTAGGTGCGTGCGTTTCGGTAAAGCGTAGCGTAGCACAGCGTAGTACAACACAGCACCTACTGATAGTGAAATGATCTCCATACATGCAGCAGAGTTCACCTTTCTCTCTCTCTCTCTCTCTCTCTCTCTCTCTCTCTCTCTCTCTCTCTCTCTCTCTCTCTCTCTCTTCCTGATAATTACTTTTTTTTCATTCTTAAAAACCTGTTGTAACTTTTCACTACTCAAAGCAATAACAATAATAAATCATCACTAAGAATAACAACCACATCATTACTAAACTTCTTTTCCTTCTTTCCAGGGAAGGTGCTGGAGCTTGTCAGTGAGTTGAGAGACATGGCGCAAGACTGAATCATGTAGCTGAGGAAACTAACTCGCCCAAGGAGGAGGCGCGCAGCAACACAGTGTACAGCCTTGGCGAGACGCTGGAAAGAGAGTCCAAACAGAATTCCCGGCGCATTCGTGAATGGTGGCGGCGGGCAAGCGTGCGTGTGATTGATGTGCTTTTCTGAGTGACACGAGAACCGCAGCTATGAATTGAAGAAAAGAAACAGTCACCTCTCGCCAGCTTCGCCTTTGTTTTACATATAACGCATGTGTAGCAGCTTTAAAGGTGCTTATAGGTAGCTCGTGTATAAGTTTCAGAATTAGTGTGCTTATAAAGACACTTTCACTACGCCTGTACATCTTGATATCATGGTGGCCGCGCAGGAACAGTTTCGGGGTTGACAAGTGCTTGTGAGAAACTCCGACAAGTGTCATGTGCCTCAGAAATTGGTCAGAAAGCTGGCAGTAGAAGCAAACTAAATGTTAGGAAGCGGAGGGAGAGAGTCCTTTCAGGTGTCGTCAGACGGGCAGGACCCCTCGTTCAGGATGCAGGGACTAGCCGTGACTACTCACTCCTTAGCGGGTCAGACAAGAGCTACCGTGACTCTGCAAAACCAAGGAACTGAGAGCGGCACCTACACTCAGCAGGACTCCCTCAGCGTCATCAGCAACAGAGGCAAGGGTCCGCATCTGCCACATCACAGAACGCATCACCCTTATGGCAGCAACGCTGACGGCCTCGCCCATCACGACCCTTCCAGGTGCACCACGACCAAGAATGTGAGCACAATGGGCGGCGGGGTGCTGAGCCACGCTACTGACAACACAGTGAGCTGCGGAGATGACCTCACGTCGCTGTCCTGGCTGCACTCCTTGGACATGGGTGGAATGGTGCCGCATCTCGCCACTCCTCCCACCCCACCAGCCTCCCCGCAGCCACATAACCCCCTGTCCTCCCACAACACACACGCACCGACCTCGGACAGAAAGAGGAAAGTCGAAGCTCAGGACAAGCTGGACAGAATCGACTACTCCCAGGACGGCAGTGCCAAGCCTCCGTTTAGCTACGCGGCGCTCATCGGGATGGCCATGAAGGAAAACCAGAACAAAATGACTCTCTCAGCCATATACAAGTGGATCAAAGAGAACTTCGCCTACTACAAGACGGCAGATCCTTCCTGGCAGGTGAGTGAACACGCCATAGCGACATTCCAGTCTTACTTACAAATGTGAACCAAACAACAACGATACGGACACGGACACAGACGCAGGGACGGTATTCCATATACACTTGCCACTGTCCCTTTCTTCTATAACAGCAGCGCAACCTACGGTCACTAACACACACACACACACACACACACACACACACACACACACACACACACACACACACAAAGAAAGACACATCCTCAACTTGGACGTAATGAAAGAGATGTTTTGGTCTGGTATCGGCTTTGATCGAACTACCACACACAGCTTTGACGACTGAGACTCAACTCCGCTGCTACCTTGGGTCTGTGTGTGTGTGTGTGTGTGTGTGTGTGTGTGTGTGTGTGTGTGTGTGTGTGTGTGTGTGTGTTTGTCCTTCCAGCATACATGATTATAGTAAACCCCTTTCAGTACAGAGAAACTTAACATATAGACCGAAGTTTTTGACAGAAAGAGAGAGAGAGAGAGAGAGAGAGAGAGAGAGAGAGAGAGAGAGAGAGAGAGAGAGAGAGAGAGAGAGAGAGAGAGAGAGAGAGAGAGAGAGAGAGAGAGAGAAAGAAAGAAAGAAAGAAAGAAAGAAAGAAGAGAAAGAGAGAAAGAGAGAGAGAGAGAGAGAGAGAGAGAGAGAGAGAGAGAGAGAGAGAGAGAGAGAGAGAGAGAGAGAGAGAGAGAGAGAGAGAGAAAGAGAGAGAGAAAGAAAGAAAGAGAGAGAGAGAGAGAGAGAGAGAGAGAGAGAGAGAGAGAGAGAGAGAGAGAGAGAGAGAGAGAGAGAGAGAAAGAAAGAAAGAAAGAAGAGAGAGAGAGAGAGAGAGAGAGAGAGAGAGAGAGAGAGAGAGAGAGAGAGAGAGAGAGAGAGAGAGAGAGAGAGAGAGAGAGAGAGAAGGAAAAGGAGAAAAAATACTTTACTGCAAGTGGTTAACAGAGAAAACGCCTAAAATGTAATTCAATAAATCATCAAACACACACACACACACACACACACACACACACACACACACACACACACACACACACACACACTGGGTGACCAGCAGACGACCGAGGTGAATTACACACGCACGCGCCGTGTAGTGGTTAGCACACTCGACTCACACAATAGAGAGGGCCGGCTTCCTGTCCCGGTAAGCGGCGAGGCAAATGGGCAATCCTCTTAATGTGTGGTCCCTGTTCACCTAGCAGTAAATAGGTACAGGATGTAACTCGAGGAGTTGTGGCCCCGCTTTCCCGGTGTGTGGAGTGTGTTGTGGTCTCAGTCCTACCCGAAGATCGGTCTATGAGCTCTGAGCTCGCTCCGTAATGGGGAAGACTGGCTGGGTGACCAGCAGACGACCGAGGTGAATTACACACACACATACAAATGTTTACTACTTCATCAAAATGTGTAAATCTCCGTTATATCGATAGTGACATTGTACATATCAATGGGCAGTAGTGGTTATCAATTCGCATTACACTGTTTCATTTACTTGTCATAATCTAGTTCGGTGTCCATAGCAAATAATTCCGTAGGGTAACGTCTGGCTGTCTCGTCAGAGACTGCAGCAGATCAGTGAAACACACACACACACACACACACACACACACACACACACACACACACACATCACCTTTCTCTTATCACAAATCGTAGCGAAAATATGTGTGTGTGTGTGTGTGTGTGTGTGTGTGTGTGTGTGTGTGTGTGTGTGTGTGTGTGTGTGTGTAATAATAATAATAATAATAATAATAATAATAATAATAATAATAATAATAATAATAATAATAATAATAATAATAATAATAATAATAATAATAATAATAATAATAATAATACGGTTTAATATGAATTGCAGTACACACATACTGAAAATACACATACTGAAAATATACATGTGTGTGTGTGTGTGTGTGTGTGTGTGTGTGTGTGTGTGTGTGTGTGTGTGTGTGTGTGTGTGTGTTTGGACATGTGTGGGTGGGTGTTTAGGTGTGCGTGTGCCTCTGTCGTGTGCGTGTGCGTGTGCGTGTGTAGGTCAATCATTAACGAAGTTGAAACAAAAAGAATACATTTCTAAGCCAACCACTTTCTCCTTGCCACTTTTTTCCATCTTCCCTACCCCCCCCCCTCTTCCATCTTTCACGAGCACGCGTTAGCAGCGAGCCAAGGTGAGAAGGCAAGCTTTCATGCATATGCTGTGTTATTAAGTCAGTCAGCATGCATCGCGGGATACACCGTGTGTGTGTGTGTGTGTGTGTGTGTGTGTACGCGCGCACGCGTGTGTGTGAGCACGGTCAAGCAAGACATGAAGCCCCATTAAAGTCTAATCACACTATTGATGGCAACGACTCATGCACACACACACACACACACACACACACACACACACACACACACACACACACACACACACACACACACACAAGCAAGCACTCTTCAATCCATGCACCAACTCTCTCACTAACTCTAACACACACTCACACTCACAGATACATGCAAATATCCTCATGCACGCTCTTGTCTACAGGCCACATACATTTCCCACACGTTAACTACTTATACGCGGACCCAAAGCGACCCAACTGTTCATGCATTTCATCTATCCATCAATCAGAAGTTCATGTCATCATTCCGACGATCCAATAGTCAGAATTTCCCAATACGAACACTTCCAATCAGGTAGTTAATGAATTAAAGGACTGATTCACGTGATACGAGCATTAGCACTTCGTTGAAATAAGGAAATCGAGCCAAGAAATTAGCCTTTTTTAACTTCATCTGAGTTATTTTAGACGAACTTTAATTACTGGGTCTAAAGAAAAGTTGAATATTTTTTGTTTTGTTTTGTTTTGTTCCATCAGTGTGGTGTAAGCCAGAACTTCATAGTATTATCTTGCATCATCTGATTTTGTGAAGCAACAGGAAAGGTTTTGGTAATATGGGGGAATTAATTGTCTAGTTTTCCTCTCTCTCTCTCTCTCTCTCTCTCTCTCTCTCTCTCTCTCTCTCTCTCTCTCTCGATAACTATTTTAAAAAGACCACAAGAAAGATCAATCAACTTCTTATGAGTGTTTTTTTTTTCTGATCATGAAATTATCCTTACAAGTTCCAGTAGCTTCCACTAAAGCAAGTTGAAACTACAGTAGCTTTGTTGAGACAGGCTGCAAAAATATCCTTCAGAAAGCCTCAAAAACCTTCACTCTCCTATTGAAAGTTGTGAGACAGAGTATTAAGAATACGAGCCATAGGGCCATATTTCGTGCCTCCTCCTCCTGCTCCTGCTCCTCCTCCTCCTCCTCCTCCTCCTCCTCCTCCTCCTCCTCCTCCTCCTCCTCCTCCGCCTCCTCCTTCACCAAGCTGTCCATTTCTAT
>NC_059298.1:4665553-4690553 GCF_017591435.1 Portunus trituberculatus
GCTCTTTTTCCTTAAGTATTAATGCACTGAAAATGTCAACTTTCTCTTCTTCAACATATATAATGCTCGTGTCCATTCTCTCTCTCTCTCTCTCTCTCTCTCTCTCTCTCTCTCTCTCTCTCTCTCTCTCTCTCTCTCTGTTATCGCCGTCGCTTCTCAATCGTTTCTTTCATTCGTTATAACTGAGCGTGTTCTATTCTAAACCCAAGTGCGCAACAGGGTTATCTGGTCATATGATCTGTGGTGCGCAATTGTCAACATAAAAAGTAGTTCTCCAAGAATTGTATTTATTGTTATAAGGTGAAAGACTGTATGGAAAAGTGTAGGAAAACCAAATAAGAGTTCATTATATACACTGGTCCAGGCGTGGTGGTGTAGTGAAGCTAGGGCGTTTCAGTTATCCGCTTCAGTACCGTCCCTCGTTTTCATATTCATTCCGGTTACTATTGGACGATTTTATATGACTTCAGGAATGTATGTGAGTATTAAAATAGTAAAGACTCTGGCCATTAATCTTCTGACCTCTATACACCCTTTCTAATGCAAATCAAATCGTCTAATCACACCCAAAAATCATGCTAAAAAATGCGTCTCAGTATTGAAGGGGTTAAGGCTAGCTGGAGATTAGTTGTGGTGGTGAGTGAGCTGATGTACAGATGGTTGTTATGGTGTTATGTCTAGATTTTAAGTAAAGTATACTAAACACAGTAGTCTCGTAAGGTGTTAAACAGTAGGAAGTTTACTCAACCCCTTCAGTACTGGGACACATATTTTACCTTGAGATTTGTGTACGATTACACCATTTTACTGACATTAGGAAGGGTCTATGGAGGTCAGAAGATTAGTGACCAGTCTTCACTATTTCAATCCCCAACATGAATTTCTGAAGCTGTATAAAATTACCAGATAATAAGCAGAATATGGAAATGCGTCATGGCAGTCAAGAGGTTAAAATTCAGGATCATTTCTTGTCACCTGTACAGCAAGTAGGCTACACTGTTTCCATGTAGCCTAACGTAAAGCAAAAGTTTCTTCTATTGTAGCGTCAACACACACGCAATTATATTATGTTATAACGTAAAGAGCGTGAACTCACTCTGAGTAGCCAAACATCACATCATCAAGACATGTTGGAGTGAAATATATGCCCCAGGAAGTTTCAAAATAGCCATTAGATTATTATGATGTATGCCTTAGTTACATGCTGTTCATTATATTATATACTATATACCGCAGTTTACTGATTGAAGGCCACCTAATTATAAATCGTTAGAATATGTCAGTAGCTAACCTTACTTAACCTCTTCAGTACTGGAACGCATTTTTACTACTTTTGAGTATGATTAGATTATTTCATTTACGTTAGGAAGGGTCTATGAAGGTCAAAAGATTATCGGTCAGAGTCTTCACTATTTTAATCCCCGCAAAAGTTTCTGAAGTTGTATAGAATCACCAAATAGTAAGCGGAATGAATACGGAAATTCGCCATGGTATCGAAGGGGTTAATCTAGCCTTACCTTACATAACCTTACCTATCCAAACGAAAAAAAAAAAAAAAACACACACACACATGAAAGAGCAGGAAAATATAAATAACAAATATAAACGTTTTACTTACATATTTTCTTCACAAAGAGCGTATCTCATTAAAATATTGCTTCTGATTACAAATGCTGAGTCCGTTTTCAAATACGATACTAAACGCTCTAACGTTCTAAAGCATCAGTGAGTTGTTTAATCTGTATCACTTTGAGTTGTTTCAGTTCCTCTTAAGTCGATGATACAATATGACTTGTTAACATTCTAATGCACCAAAGTATTACCAAGTCAGTCTGTAAATCTTTATGATCTTCAGCTTCTTTACTTTCCTAAGACAAAGCTACACAGATTACGTTCGAACATTCTATTGCATCACTGAGACCACAGACAACCTAACGTTTTAATGCAGTTTTTACGTCAACCAGTCAGTTAAAGTAGTCAATTATTGAAGTTTCCTATAGGACGAAGCTACATAATAGACTTGCTAACTTTATAATGCACTAGAATATCGTCAGACTCTTATATTTTCATGTATATGTTTTCTAATTCGAAGCCACACCGGTGACGTAATAACATTCTGAATGCACCACAGAGGGTTACGTCAGCCAATCAATTCCTCGACCTTCACTCTCTTCCTCGTTACTCACATAGACTAGGAAAACTAAATGTCACATTGTTAATGTCCATTCTTTTTTTTTTTTTTCATATATACTTATCAAATTCCTTCTTGTATTATCCTGCTCATTGTAATATTGCTCTCTACGGCGTTGTAATGTCATGATCTTGTTGTTGCAGCGTTAAACTTTCGATCAATAGCTACTACATTTTATACAGCTGAAGTGCACTGAAACTCATAACACCATCCATTATTATCATTATCATTATTATTATTATTATTATTATTATTATTATTATTACTACTACTACTACTACTACTACTACTACTACTACTACTACTACTACTACTACTACTATATTTTCATTATTACTGTTATTACTATTATTATTATTATTTAAGTCGTCCGTGGTGATCCAATACTGTGAACTGTTTAACTGCATAATTATATAAACTACGTACAAGAATACGAGTAAAACGCCTTCTAAGAACCAGCGGTCGATAAGTGTATGGTAAAGTGTGTGTGTGTGTGTGTGTGTGTGTGTGTGTGTGTGTGTGTGTGTGTGTGTGTGTGTGTGTGTGTGTGTCCACGCGGTAACTCACATATTAAACAGTAATGATCACTATCGGGAAGCTATCTTAACTGTCCTCACAAACACGTAGCACGTCAATACGTATTTCTAACCGCCCTTTTTTTTTTTTTCTCTCTATACATAACGTACTGTAAACCATATTCACCCTTAACCACACCAACTACAATGTTATCCTCATATCCACAGAACTCCATCCGCCACAACCTATCGCTGAACAAGTGCTTCCTCAAGGTGCCTCGCAGTAAGGATGAGCCAGGCAAGGGCGGCTTTTGGAGACTAGACCCTGAATATGCTGACTCTTTGGTGGACGGGGTATTCAAGAAACGACGACCGACGCGACACACTTTGCCCCCTCCCTCCAAATCCAAAAGAAACAGAAGACTCCCCTGTCACCCATCACCGCAACAACAGCAGCAACAGCACCAGCAACAGACACAGCAACTTGGGGTCAAAGTGTTACTGCAGCAGCCTCAAGCAGCCTTCATGCCGCCTCCCACCAACAAGCCGCCGCCACGAGCCACCCTTTACATCGGACAAGATGGTAAAATGTTCCCTCATGAAGAATAGCTGGTTATAGAGGAGACGGTGATCAAAATTTGGGCGTTTGATGGATGTTTACTCTCTCTCTCTCTCTCTCTCTCTCTCTCTCTCTTAAAACTCATTCAAGCTGTAGACAGAATAAAATCTAAATAGCTTCAAAGACTACTGTTTGAAGGGATGGAAGAATGAAGGTAACGATGATTATCTAACATAACCTTTAGATTTCCTAATAAGACTGAGGGAAAACTAACATTACTGTCCTAAACCTAAACCTAAGAGGACAAGCCAAACATTTTTTTTTCTTTCTGTTCTTTTCTGATAAGTCTGAAAGAAGACAAACAAAGCATTTTCCCTGGAAAGAAAAGTAGCCTATCTCCAGACATAAGTATACATAATTAACCACCGCTATGACCTATGTAAGTTTAGAAGAATGACTCGTACCCACTAAACAATATTTCAGTTGCAATTTAATAAACATCAACCTTGAACACTACTTTAAATAAAAACAAGAAAGAAAAGAGCAACATTTCTATCTGGATTTTGTAAAAGAAGTTAATTTGAATGCAATCCCATGAACAAGCTAATAGGCACTAAGGGAACTATGTACTAAGTGCTAATAATATACAATGAAGACAACGCAATAAACATACAACAGGAAAATCAAAGACGCAAAGAACGAAAGAACCTGACTGGGTAGGATCACATCACTTACTATGAGAACGAAGCCATCTAATGAGGTACAGTCCGAACCGATGTTTCACTACTGCCTCCTAAACCCAGGGAATGAATGCAACGTGAATGTCCTGCAGAACAATTGTAGCACACCAAATATGTACGTACTACTGGCTCACAACTCCAGTGGCACATGTGAGGTCGTGGCCATGACATCATGACAGTAAACACTAAACACTACTTCAACACATATCCACCATTTCGGCTCTAAAGTCATTTTCATCTAAGTAAAAATTGCCATGATATAAGTTTAATTTGCATTTTACTATTAATATCAGATTCAAGGAAGTATCTTGGATTTTTTTTTTTTTTTTTTTTTTAGTCAACTTAACTACTTAACAAGTTCGTAACTTCGTATCCTCAACAATTATGTGGTGATTAATTGACCGATAAGTGTTGTATAAAGGGAATATCTACCGGTACAACAAAAAAAATACTCTCTCTCTCTCTCTGTTCAAATCGAATGGATGCAATTAATTTGTCTTCAGCAACGTTATTTTGGGCTGAGCTTTGTTAATAGCACATCAGCACCTTTCAAGGTAGCCACATTGCACAGTACAAAAAATGTTTGATATTGCATTGACAATTGTACAGATAAAGATATAGCGTTGTCTAGGAATAATGTGTGTAGAATAATCTTCAAAGGAACTGTTATAAGCTATTAATGAGATGTATCTTGTAGGATAAATAGATGATTAAGAAGTACTTCATGAAGACTTGTAAATTAAATACTAAGTGGAAGGAATGAGAAACGAACCACAAACAAATCAATACTCGTTTCTTCAGGTATGAATGAATGTACGAAATCTGAATCATGAGAATATGAAGTGGCATGAGGACAAAAAAAATATTAAAGGAAATATATAAGTTAAGGATCATGCACAAAAGAGGATAACATACCTGAACTTCCATACACATTGAGAAGATCAACCTAGAAAACCAAAACTCCAGAGGTCAAATAGATAGTCACTTACCTGAAAGGCCAATTAATGTTAACAGTAATGAGCGTCAGAGCTTTGGAATGTAAAACTGAAGTATGAATAAATAGAAGAAATCAATGATAATGGCATGAAATGCTGCAGGTTGAGATGGAGAGGCAAGAATGAGGTGAAAAGTCATATCATGAATCTGTGTATGGCACCTGTCATGTGGCTACCTGGAGTATTAAGATGAGTAAAACAAACAATAGACTGAGATAAGCAAAAAAATATATGATGAACAAGTGGGTCCTTTTTTGTTATGGTCACTGTTATGAATTCCAGGAGGGAGTTGTGCAATGAATAAATTAAGTAAATTTGACTAGCATGACAGAAAGGAAGATGAAAATATTTACATATATGTACATAAACAGATATATGAGTAGAAAAATAGACTGACAAACAAGCAAATATAATAGATATTACACTCGGTAATGGTGTATTGTCTACACATACATATATATTTACAGGTACTGAAGTTGAAAGAGAGACAGTTGAGAGTGCAAGCAGTCTGAAAGATGAGCTGGTATGGTCTACAATTCTGGGTGAGGAGGTCCACGATGAAACCTGGCCTTGCCGGACTCAGGAACTGGTCACAGATCTCAGCCAGACTGGTGACCCCTCCACTTATCCCACCACCATCAGCACCTCACACCCTCACCAGCACAACCTGCCACATCAACAACTGGACTTCAGCGACCACCTAGGCCAGCATCATCAAGTAATCACCATCACAACCTCCACAACACCCTCCTTGCCATCCTTGGAGCTCAGTCCAGCATCTTTAGGTGTTGAGGAAGATCTGTTTACAAGTCCAGACTGCTCTGAGGCCTCTAATGATGATGCAGACTCTCTCACATCCTCTCTTGAAATAAATAATGATGGGAGTTGGAGTAAAGGCGTTTATGAAGAACTTCCGTCCATGAATACCTTTTGTAATAGTTTAACACAACTCAGGCCCTTGGAACCCTCTACTGCTCCAGTGTTGGTCCAAGATGCTCATGCCTGGGGACCAGACACCAACTGGGATGATTCCAGGACTTTATCACTACTTGATGCCAATCTTGACTTAGAAAACCTAATAGACCTTGATGAACTGTAAAATCATGATACAACATGGCGTGTAATGTAATTTAAGTTCATCTTGCTTACGCTTCTTTAAATAAGTCATATCATGACCAAAACTTTTAATGAAAGTATAAAGGAAGAAATTAAGCAATCAGTCCTTATGATGAAATGTTACACCTAACATATAATTACTCTTCAAGGTTACTTCTAAAGTCCAAGCATAATTTCATTTTGTGATACTATGTACCTATTTTATTTGTAGAAACACATTATTCTTTACCAGAAGTATATAAACATTTCATTATTTTTTTGCTCTCCATAAATATCTATATCTATAACATTGGCAGTTAGTATTATTGTTATTATGTACTTGAAGTTGAAAACTGCAAAATTTGCCACTGTATTATAGATGTACAAGTATGATAATTTATTGTAGTGATAGTATTAGGATTTTATGAAACAAAAAAAGCAAAAATTATTCATTTATGTAAACTTGATGCTCTAATGTGAGGAGATAGTACATATATACATGCATAATTCATAACAAAGAAGGAAGTGGGATAAGTAGTCTAGTCAATAAAACATTCATTATGCATAACCAAACTGATGCTCACAAGGAGTCCTGAATTCACTGTGCCATAGCCTGATTTTGTATGTGAATACAAGGAGTTTACTTAGAACTATTTTACCACTTTGCACAAACGATATCATTAGCTTGTATGATATTCACGATAAGCAGTTGGCAACTATCTACTATACATACATACACCACTTGGATTGATAGATTTTGTGTAAGATTACTTTGGGCTGCTACAAAACAGAAAGTAATAGAAAGATAACCTCAAATTATATTTGTGTTAAAAAGATTCTGCAAATCACTGCATGATAAGTGACAATAAGTATTGCTCATTTGTCTTTAAAGAAAGAAAATATGAGGCTGATCTTTACTACTTCATACCAAACTTTGTACTTCAATTACATTA
Organism: Portunus trituberculatus; assembly: GCF_017591435.1. Lineage (NCBI taxonomy): Eukaryota > Metazoa > Arthropoda > Malacostraca > Decapoda > Portunidae > Portunus > Portunus trituberculatus. Next base: position 4,672,602 of record NC_059298.1, read on the forward strand.
AGTTCCATTTTGCCCATGTGTGCTTGTACATACTAGTCATATTTGTTGTAAACATAGCACTGTACCTATCTAGTCACACTTCTCAAGTACATACACCCTAACCTTCACAAAATATGAATATTGTATCATATAAACATATTCCTATGGCATTCTCGTATATTATTTTATGTATTTTCTTGTATGATCAGCATTGTGGTTTTTGTCCAATTTGCTGTCCCATGCTGAAATGCCCTAGCCCTGCATTCCGTCCAGACTGTCATCTAGGTCCCACAAGAGAACCCTAGTTTTCTTCCATTGGTACCTAGAGTGTGTGCCTGTGTGTCTGTAAGCTGTTGTTATGTACCTACTTCTATGAGAAAGTGAATTCCTCTGAATGTAGCTTCCCTCATGACAATGCTGCTGCTATACCTGCATCATACGTTTTAGACCACTATTATTTATTATGAACATTTATCTTCTTTCACTGAGGTTACAAAAGTTGAAATCAATAACACAAGGTAATTATAATGTGTTATAGAACAAAGAGAGGTGTCAGAACATTATAAGACAACCATTCATGTGTGGCCTATATACTGTCAAAGATACAAACACCTCTGGACAACTGGTAAACTTGATTTCATCATTTTTTTATAAAGAAAGTCATTATCATGGGAGACAAAGAAACTCCCAAGTTCAGTCCACTCAAAAAGTTGCAGCATGGAAATTATTAAGCAAAAATTTCCATAAATAATCTTAAAGTTCATATTATATGAACAGAATAATACATAAAAATGGAGAAAATTAAATACATAGATGGCATTAAGAAGCATGAGTACATGGAGTGAATGATAATTTTGACAAACCAGTTTACTGAGAGTAAGTCTGAGATGAAAGGGTAAATTTGTCACTTGAATAAATGGTGTGGATGCGTTGGTGAGGAACTTTTATGATAATTTCTTAATGATCATAAATATTACTTATTATGAGTGAATATAGCTGTAGAAAATTCTTTAGTAGTAGAAGCACCATTAACACTAGATGGAACTTAAAAACCCTGAGTTTCGTAACTACAAATGAAAAAAAATCATAATACATGTTATTAAAGGCAATGTATAAAATCACTGTGCTATAAAACTATATGCTAATAACAGACTTTGTGTTTTGCAATATATTATCATGAAGTATGATAACACTGTTCGAAAACCAGATGTCAAAACTTTTAACATGTATACAGAGCTCTCTCTCTCTCTCTCTCTCTCTCTCTCTCTCTCTCTAGGTGACTCTCTGTGGTGCAGAATTTGACTTACAGCTGAGAGGTTGGTAGTTTTTCAGTAAGAGATGTGAGAACTATACTTAGAAGCCACAAAAAAAATTTTACAGTGCTGTAAATCACTCAAAATACAATCTCTCTTTCTCTCTCTCTCTCTCTCTCTCTAACACACATGTACACACAAAGCTACTTAAAAAGATACATTCATAAAAGATTGGTAATACAAAGTTTTGCACTACAATATAAAATGATAATTTAGTCTTGTCCTAAATTATACCAAAAATTATTCATGTTTTACTGTATTAGCTCTGCATCTTGTGTATCTTTAAAAACAGAGTACCTCTTTATTTTTCAAGGATAAGAAGTATTCTGATGGCTTCCACAGATAAAACTGCATTTGTCTCATAATGTAAGCATAAAAAAAATTCAGATGGAGCTTCAACTTTTAGGAGAATGTGGTATAGAAACACATCATAAACTTTTGATGGATTAGTACAAATAAATATAGTCATTATTTTAAGACAACTAAAGGAGAAGGAACACATAAGTAACAAAATAATGAGAACAAAAAGCAACTATATTACTCTATAAATAGACACTGAACCACTGAGGTAATAAGGCAATATTTAACCAGTATTATATGTCCTTTTTTTTTTTTTCCATTTTTTTTCCCTAATTCCCACCTCATGTTTAGCCAATTGCATTTAATCATTAGTAAGGAATTGGTAGGAAACATTCAGTAATAGTGAGGATATAATGGGTTTTCTTCATACAAAGACCATACTATACTCTTTATACATTTCTCAACACCAGACCACATACAAAGCAACAGTGTAATGGATACAGAGGTGTCAATTCATACTCATTGTGTATGAAGAGGGAGTGGACCTGTGGGATTATGATGCTGTCCACTTCTCCCAGTGCACCACTTGAAGACAGCACTTTCACCCATGGGAAAAACAAACCTCCCATGATGGACAAGTCAATCATGTAACAAAGTGCACAGTCAGTACTGAAATAGTCTATGAAGTCTTCTGTAGTATTCAATTTTATGTATATTTTCAAGAAAGCAGCAACTGATCTAGTCAATCTCTTGTGAAACTAAGGTACTTATGATGGATTTATTGTGAAAACTGGGAGGGATTGAAATAAATGGCACAATTTTGCCTTTTCCTATCTGCCATTGTTTGAATATTCCTTAAATATTTCTATGCATGTGTGACTTTATACACTTAGCAACCATGAAATAATCAAATATGTTGGTACTACAGTGTAAATTAAAGTAGTACTTATTTCTATTTAGTTTCTCTCTCTCTCTCTCACACACACACACACACACACATACACCATGTAGTGTAGTGGTTAGCACGCTTGGCTCACAACCGAGAGAGTCCAGGTTTGAATCCCGGAAAGCGGCGAGGCAAATGGGCAAGCCTCTTAATGTGTAGCCCTTGTTCACCTAGCAGTAAATAGGTACGGGATGTAACTCGAGGGGTTGTGGCCTCGCTTTCCCGGTGTGTGGAGTGTGTTGTGGTCTCAGTCTTACTGAAAGATCGGTCTATGAGCTCTGAGCTCACTCCGTAATGAGAAATACCAGCTGGGTGACCAGCAGACGACCGTGGTGAATTACACACACACACACACACACACACACACACACACACACACACACGGTAGCTCAGTGGTTAGAGCGCTGGCTTCACAAGCCAGAGGACCCGGGTTCGATTCCCCGGCCAGGTGGAGATATTTGGGTGTGTCTCCTTTCATGTGTAGCCCCTGTTCACCTAGCAGTAAGTAGGTACGGGATGTAAATCGAGGAGTTGTGACCTTGTTGTCCCGGTGTGTGGTGTGTGCCTGGTCTCAGGCCTATCCGAAGATCGGAAATAATGAGCTCTGAGCTCGCTCCGTAGGGTAACGTCTGGCTGTCTCGTCAGACTGCAGCAGATCAAACAGTGAAACAGACACACACCACATAATGTAGTGATCAGCACACTCAGCTCATAACTAAGAAGGCCTGATCAAATCCCAACTGCTGAGAGTCAAATAAGCAAGCATCTTGATGTGTCGCCGATGTTCACCTAGCAACAAGTAGGTACAGGATGTAAGCCAAAGGGACTGTGACTTTGTTGTCCTGGTGTGTGAGGTGTGACTGGTCTCAGTCCTACCCAAAGATCAGTCACTATGAGCTCTGAACTCTTTTAACAGAGGAACAGATGACATAGTGACCAGCAGAAAACTACAAGTGAATGACACACATACACACACACACTGCAATTGAAATACGATAAATTTATGGATTTATATAACTCTGCTGTGAAGACGTTTGTGCCATATCACAGAAAGAGGACTTTAAATAATAAACAGTGGTTTAATAGAAATTGTGAAGAAGCAAAAAAGAACAAAGAAAAGGCATGGAAGAAACTTAAGAAAAACAGTGATGTATTATCAAGAGAAGTTTACAAAACAGCAAGGAATAGATATGTTGAAGTAAGAAGAACAGCACAAAGGAATATGAACAGAGAGTGGTGGAAAACTGTGATAGTGACCCTAAAATGTTTTACAAATTCATAAATGGAAAACTAAATAAAAGGGAGGCAATAGAAAAGGTAAAAATGGGAAGAAGTATATGAGGATGCTAGAGATATAGCTGAAATTTTGAACGACAACTTTTATAAAGTGTTTACAAAGGAGGAGCATTTTATAGGAGAAAGGCCTACGGAAATAAAGCAAATGCAGGACATCATGGTTACTAAGGAAGATGTAAGGAAAATTATAAGCAATTTGGATATTAATAAATCAATAGGGCCTGATGGCATATCTGGAAGGTTGCTAAAAGAATGTAAGGATCAATTGTTGAACCCCGTATTTGATATTGTGGAAACCTCCATACGAACAGGAATAGTAGTAGTAGTAGAATGGAACCGTTAAATTACAGACCAGTATCGTTGACTAGTATATTGTGCAAAGTATGTGAAGAAGTAATTAAAGCTAAGTGGAGTGAGTATCTAGAAAGTGAAAACATTCTGAGTGAAAGGCAGTTTGGTTTCAGAAAAGGAAGATCGTGCGTATCCAATTTATTATGTTTTTATTCAAGAGTGACTGACATACTACAACATAAAGAGGGATGGGTGGATGCTATCTACCTGGACTTGAGAAAGGCCTTTGATAAAGTACCACACAATAGACTGATGTGGAAACTAAAGAAGATTGGAGGAGTAAATGATAAACTAGCAAAATGGATGGAAAATTACTTAGTGGGAAGAGAAATGAGAACAGTGGTGAGAGGAAGGAAGTCCGAGTGGAAGAAGGTAACCAGTGGAGTTCCACAAGGGTCAGTGCTTGGTCCCATCATGTTTTTGATTTATGTTAATGATATGCCAGTAGGAATTGACAGTTACATGAACATGTTTGGACGATACTAAAATTATGAGGAGAGTAAAGAATGTGGAAGATTGTAACAAGTTACAGGAAGATCTTGATAAAATATATGAGTGGAGTAAAGAGTGGCAGATGGAATTTAATATAAACAAGAGCCATGTTATGAAAATGGGAAGAAGTAGATACAGACCAAACAGGGATTACAGGCTGGGTGATGAGAAAATTGAAGAGACCAATGAGGAGAAAGACTTAGGAGTAACCGTGCAAAACACTTTGTCACCGGAGAAACACTTTAACAAGATATTTGGAAGAACATATAACATGCTCCAAAATATTGGCCTTGCATTCCACTACCTAGATGAAGGAATGATGAAGAAGATATTATGCACCTTAATAAGACCCCAGTTAGAATATGCAGCTTGCGTCTGGTCACCGCATATGAAGAAAAATGTGAAGAAGGTGGAAAGGGTACAGAGGCTGGCAACAAGGATGGTACCAGGACTCAGGAGTTAGACTATGAGGAAAGACTGAGGAAACTGGGGCTGACCACATTAGAAGAGAGAAGAACAAGAGGAGACATGATAACTATGTATAAATTGGTGAACAAGATTGACATATTGGACAGAGAATTGATAAAGGTGACCACAAGTAATTATCTCCGAAGACATGGAAAAAAACTAATAAAAGATCTGTCTAAATGACGTGAGAAAATACAGTTTCCCGCATCGTAGTATTAATAAATGGAATAAACTGAGCAGTGATGTCGTTGACGCAGTGTGTGTCAATCAGATGAAAGAGAGATACAGTTTCCCGCATCATAGTATTGATAAATGGAATAAACTGAGCAGTGATGTCGTTGACACAGTGTGTGTCAATCAGATGAGAGAGATATGACAGGAGTGGACAAGGAGACAGGACACAAGAGAGCTTAGCTTGGGCCCTGTAATACACAAATAGGTAAATACACACACCGTGTAGTGTAGTGGTTAGTACGCTCGACTCACAATCGAGAGGGCCGGGTTCGAGTCCCGAGGCGGCGAGGCAAATGGGCAAGCCTCTTAATGTGTGGCCCCTGTTCACCTATCAGTAAATAGGTACAAGATGTAACTCGAGGGGTTGTGGCCTCGCTTTCCCGGTGTGTGGAGTGTGATGTGGTCTCAGTCCTACCCAAAAATCGGACTATGAGCTCTGAGCTCACTCCATAATGGGGAAGACTGGCTGGGTGACCAGCAGGCGACCGAGGTGAATTACACACACACACACACACACACTTATCCTGTAGCTTTATGGTTTGTGTGTTTGGCTTATAAATGATTGGTCCAGAGTTCAATCTCTGGAAAGACCATGAACAGTCAGCAATTTCCTCATACTATTGACTCTAATACCTGGTAGTAGCCTGCTTAAACTCTGCACAAACTAGATATTGTACTGCATTTTAGAGAGGTGACTCTGGTGACAATCTCTACCACAGCACTGATATATAGCACCTTAGCTTAGATTAGAGAGAATTGGAGTGAGGACAGAGTTTCTCCTAGAATACTGCATGTACTTTATCTATGTAAACTTAAAACAGCTAATCTTCCCAGGTTTTTATTTTCCCTTCAAAATAAAAGAGTATACATAGATAGTTCTGTATTATATAGATAGCAATGGTTTTTCTTTCATCTCATTAGTGAATACTCCTTTTTTTTAATTGATCTTTCCCACTAGAAGCTACAATCTCCATTCTGCTTTGTATGGAAATGGTGATTACGATGAGAATGATGAAAATGATGATAATGATGATAATGATAACAATGAGGAACATAAGACAAACTTCTGGTTATCATCATATTTCAGGTTTTATGTACAGTAAAGAGAGGGAGACCTCCTGTTGTGATGGGGAATTCTGATACTGCTGCTGGACTTCAGACGTGATGACAAGACCACTGCATTCTGTGACGAGAGAGAGAGAGAGAGAGAGAGAGAGAGAGAGAGAGAGAGAGAGAGAGAGAGAGTAAATAGGAATGTATTACAACTGTAGCTTTATATATCATGTGCTAAGAACAAAAACAGTTATTGTAGCTCAGTAAGTATTGTGCTCTACTGCTACTGCTTTGCTACCACTCACACACCCTGATCCAGAACAGAACTTATATATTTCCAAGTAAAGATGGGCATTTTACCCACTCTGTTATGATGGCTACTGGTTCAAGAAGAGTTGTAGCTTTATCAAATATTACTTCTCTCTCTATATCAAAAAAGGTTATCATCATTCCTTGTTAAATTTATAATAAAGATAGTTGTGGATCACGCTATGCTTGCAGAATATGAGGCCGAAATCCTACAGTATTTTAAGGATTACCAGTAGTCTGGAATTTTCCGTGTAATGGCAAGCCAGTCGGGATGTTGCTAGAGTTGGGAGGTTCAACATGTACATGCTGTATACATTTAACAGAAATGGACTACCTCTGCAGTGTTTTAAAAGAAGAAAATTAAACTCTACATGAAAAGCAAATTAAATATATTAGTACTTCCACTTTCTCTGCGATCAGCAGTGCACAATCTTTGCATTTTACACAACTTTTCTTTGCTTAATCCATAATGGGACAATAGCATAACAAATAAATGACTAAATGAGAAGAAATGCCAGTCAGGTGTTGCAAGCACAGCCAAACACATGATTTTGTAGTACAGTGACAATAAAACGTCTCCAAAATTACAATGGCACGTCAACGTGGTAAATTTAAAAAGGTGCTCCAAGTCATGCTGGAAAACTGATGGTTCCAGAATATTAAGTGAAATATTCTACTGGTGCTCCATTCAAGGAATACCAATTTAATATAACAAAAATAATAATAATCACCTAACTCATTCTTGAAGAAAGTGTAAGTGTCTGGATTTCTCATTGTACTTGCAACATATGCTGCTACTCCAGGCTTCTTGCAGAGGACATCCTTCAACACTTTAAGGAAGTGAATTATGACATCAGGATCATACACTACATCTGAAATATAATAAAACAATTACATAAAGACCATTATTCAATACCTAATGGCAGTACAGTGGAGACAATCCACTCACCTTCAAGTATAAATTTGAATGTCTTCTACAATGAAAATGAGTAAAAATTTTCATCTGTGTTAAATATTATACATCAATATAAATAATGTCTTTTTCTTTTTTTTCAACCCTGTTCATTATTGTCTCTATCCATTTCACACAGGTACACAACTCCATTCCAACTATTCCCCCTTGCACGACATTTTAATAGCATCAATAAACAAAAAGGAATCAATGTTTAATATTTACCTGCAGCTAGAACTAAATCTACATCTGATTCATATGTGTCACTCTCCCAGTCAAGCTTCTTGATGTGCACCATTGTGTCATGGTCTTTAGATTCATGCCTCCTACTCTGGAAAAAATATTATTCCTCTATACATTTTAAGCATTGTATAGCATGAAATTACTTTAATTTGTTGTCCAACACAGTACTTATGAAGAAAACAATGATCATTATCCATTAACTACAACCACAAGTTAAATATTTGGCCTAGGAGTATATTTCTGAAAGCATATTCTTAACATGCATCTGTTACAAAGTAGTGCTGTCTATGCCCTAATCCACCACTGCTTTTTATGTATGAGATGTATAGCATCTGTTATTGCCAAACTGCCAAAAAGAACTCTGCATTTTAATGAAAGATTCAGTCTACAAAAAATTATTCAATCTTATCTATAAACTAAAATAATTTACTTACCCAGCTCTCAATACTTTTCCTATCATCTGCATCATATTTACCAGAAGAATGAGACACCTCATTGAACAGGTTGATTGCAACATTTTCAACTAAGACTTTTAAAACGGAGTCATGAACATCTGTAAAGGTGTACGATGCTGGTTTGCAGTTCATCACAACTGCCAAACCTGTCAGTCCCAAGCCAGCTCCCAATTCTAAAATCTTTTTTCCTTGAAAATTACTTGCATTCTTGGAACACCACTCTGCTAGGAAATGGCTAGCCTGAAAAAAATTGAATACAGAATAAAACCTATACTTTTCACACTATAGAGGATCTAAACAAGCCAAAATCTCCAAGAACTACAACGTTGGTGTAAAATTACAATTAGTAGATTTGCAACAAATATGACAGAAGTACACTGAAAATACCTTAAAAATGCAAGGAAGATGTACAGTAGTATGGTTAATCAGATAACACCATAAAAGAAGCTATCCTGCCACCAACCTCCCAGGTACACATGCCTGTTGTTCCATCACAAATAAGTTTGCAAGTCTCCTTTAGTGTTATGCTTCCTGACTTTTGCTTATAAGTCTTGTAGCAAAATTCACTGGTCTGAGAGTTTCCCTGAGATAAGAGTCCTGTATACATGCTGTACAAATCATCAAGTACCTCCTGATTACAGCCTTCAATCTGTAAGAAATAAAATGTCTTGTTACATCCTATCTATCTTTTGATATACCAGGCTGGCTGACAATCCTACATGGAATGGACTGAGACAAGGCACATCTTGCTAAGGTAAAAATCACAAGTAAATTGCATCTGCAATACCACAGAGGCCAAATGATCACTCTGATCAGTGTTCAGTGATGATTTCAGTGACCCTGTATGAGAATTTCATTGGAACCAGGCCATCAATGAGATGCTAAACACTACCCACAAACTTTCTATAAGCCATGCCTTCATCAGATACATTAAAGAACAGTGGCATTACACAAAAAATCTGCATGTGACACCACTGATGGGACCTGCCCATTCAAGCTTAATAAAATAGGAACAACCTACTGTCTTGTAAAACACAAAAAGACAGGACTACAGACCTGCCTACATGTGTAGCATCCAAAAAATAAATAAAAATGTTATAGTAAAATAATGAACTTTATGGATTTCTTTTTGTTACTTTACTTACTGAAAAATGCTAAACTGAACAATATGCACTGCTAAGTGAAAATATGTAACTTCTTTGTGCGACCTAGTCACACCAAACTCTCACATATACAGCACTGTGGTAATAAAAACAAACACAACATTCAAAATATTATTTTCTTAAAGATGAATAATCAATCTTATACATAACCCTTAAATATGTCTCTAGAACACTTTCAATGTGAAAATGCTCTGTACTCTATTCAGTATTTCATTTAACATATTCATATCACATCTATATAGTATCTCTTTGCCCAATTAGGACACTCACAATCTATACAAAGCCCCTAAGAACATCAACAGCTCATGATTGTTTAAGTAAACTTAATAATGTTCAAAATACAGTAAGCCCCCACACTTAGCAAATCTCAGCTTAGCGAAATTCACTTTTGGTGGCCACGGACCACTGAGTGCAAACTTGGCGATTTGAATTCAAACTTGGCAGTCACCTGGCAGCCGCAAGGCAAATCACATAGCTCCCCGGTGACATCAGACCTCTCTCTAAACCTATCAGAACGCAGTGTGAGAGTCCCCTTCAGCCATTTTGTTTGTGCTACCCTCTGTTCTGCTAGCATGGGAACAAATTCTTTCGATTTGCCGCCAACATGACCTCTACCAGTGCAACAGGTGGTACTGGTGGGGATAAGGACAATGGTGGTGGCAGCAAGGACGAAAGTGGATGAGGGAAACGGGTAGAAAAACAGGCGTTACAGCCTTTATATCATGTCTTATTACCTTTATTTATTGTTTATTGGTCTGTTTTGTACATGTGATCTAATATGTGAAGGCAAAAGATTTTATTTCAACTCGAAAGATGGTATTTTAGAAGTCAAAAGAAGGATTTTGGCAATGACCAAAGACTGATTGAGGCATTTTTTTAGGCAATTCATATACTAGTATAAAGAACTCGTGCTTGGCGAAATTCACATTTGGTGGTAGTTTCGCCAGACTAATTAATTCGCCAAGTGCAAGGGCTTACTGTACCTCAAAAATCTATTCCTCCATCTATCATCTTGACACAATCTTCCAGATAACTATTTCTGCTTCTTAAATGACATTCAACTATCCCCCTTTTCTACACAGAATATCCTCGGTCTGTCCTTTACTTATAATCTAAACTGCAAACTTCACATCTCGTCTCTAGCTAAAACAGCTTTATGAAGTTAGGTATTCTGAGTCATCTTGGTCAGTTTTTCTCACTTTCCTAATTGGTAAACACTATATAATCACCTTACCAATCTATATATGAAGGCCTTCACTTTTATACAGATTCCACACATGTCATTCTTTTAGACAAGATGGAACCAAAATCTTTTAATCTTATCAACTCTTCTCCTATAACTGATTGTCTTCAACCTCTCTCTCTATCACTACTGCAATGTTGTATCTCTTGCTATCTTCCATTGTTATTTTCATGTTAATGCTCTCATGATCATATTTCATATAAGTCTTTCTTCTTTCCTTCACTCTTATTCTATCGATCTCTTAAATGTAAGAGTTAACCAGTACTCTCAAGCATTTATCCCTTTCTATGATAAACTCTGGAACCCCCTGCCTGTTTTTGTATTTCCTCCTTCCTATGACTTAAACTATCATGAGGTTTTAAAACACTTATCCTTTGCCATTTTATCATTATCTTTGGTATTGCTCAACGAAGTGGCATTTACGTGGGCCTTTTTCTCAAGATTTTTGTTGCCTTAACCAGTGACCCTTTTATATAAGAAAGAGAGATACCACTAATAATAAATTGAAGTACATTATCAGCAGTGCACCCACCTGATTAATCAAGGTTTTCAAGAAAAGCTGCACGTAAGTCTTTGCTGGAGGATACTTCAGGGCCAATGGGTGATTAGCTGTGCCATAAAAAACTTGTTGCTGGAAGACTTGTGACTCATCATAATCCATTGTGGTAAGAATCTTTTGGAAATTCTGAAAAGATTTGAGAGAAACCCTTTCTAGAAATCTTAAAAGTACTTTCTATGGAAGAATAATTGAAATAGTACACAATTGCAAACTCACCTCCCATATAATGTCTCTCAGTGGATACATGCGTAGATACTTCCATGAAAGATCCTCAATTTCTTGTGTGCCACACATTCCTTTCCTCTTTAGAGATAAAAGGCTTAAAGTATCCCAATTATCTTCAAAGGCACCTGAAGAAAGGAAGATCATATGAAAAACAAGAACATCAAAAAAATTGTAGGAACTGCAAATTGCAAAGGCAACACCTTCAAAAATTCTATCTGCCATCTCATTCATAATTTGTTTCTAGTCTTCCTTTACAATTCACTATCATGTCGCAACTGCCCTCCTTTTTGGCAGTCAATTCTTCTCCACTTGTCTATTATTCTATTCAAGCATTAGCCTGAACAAATTTTTCCTGTCATCAAACTAAATTTATCTAACAAAAACATACTGTTGTGTCCTAACAATTTCATTTACTAAAATTACTAACTGATGTTGAGCTTTTTTTTGCCTATATACCAGGAATAAAGGTTATGATTAGTTATACTACTACCAATACTCTGTGGATGGTTGAGCTGAGATACTTAACCCCTTCCCAGCAACAGGGTAGATGAGAGAACTACCAAATAAAAATTGTCTATATATAGAGGCTCTACCAACTTTCATCCATACTTCTATACATAGTTTCCCAGCAATTGCATACTCCAGATTGACATCTATATATAGACTCTGCTGCACAACTGTACAAACAATTGAATCTATATATAAACCCTGCCACAAAACTGAACAAACAATTGAATCTATGTGTAAGTGTTGTTTATGTTTGATTGGTAATAATATATGTCAATATATTTGTATGAATGTTTTAGTTACTCACATCCAGGACTTGTGACCTGGATGTAATTTACTTCTACTTTTCTTTGTATTTTTCACATATGTACTTGTTTTGTACCTATTCATTTTTAGGTAACATTGCTGGTGTGCAGTACGTATAGTTCTTTCTCTTTGACATGACAGGCTAATAATAAAGAAGTGTAAAAAATGCAAAAATTTCCAGTATTAGCTTATATGCATAGCACATCCATCATCAACAAAGCACAAGTGGTGACTGGGCTTGAGAGGCCATGTTGACCAGTGTTTGGGAATTTGAGATGCCAAATAATGATTTATCTTATGAATTTTGTTACCTGTAAGGAATCGTCTATATATAGACCACGCTACAACTAGTGCAGTAAAATAAAAACAAGAGTCTATATGTATATGGATGATCCGACAAAAAGTCCCATTTTCAAAACGTTAATATATAGATCCTCCCCGGGAAGGGGTTAAATATCTCAAAACATAAGTAAATTTTCACAGTAGTTGTCATGGAATTTGGAAAGAGGAGTCCCACTGGAAGCTGGACATTTTTCAAGTTACCTATTACTGAAAAACCAAATTCCACTGATATGCTTCGTACAAATTATACCATAGCCAATCCACTTTCAGATGTTGCTTCTCAGCAAAATATACCACCTTTCAATATTGTGATCCACACACTGCAGGGAGCAGCAGTAAAATTATTGGAATTAATCTAAAGCTAACCTAAGCCTCTGATGAAAATGGTAACATTATTTCAATATTATTCCAATAGTCATTTCACATCAAAACTATCAATAAGTAAGAGGCCCGAGGAGCTTGAATCTTTGGCAACATTACTATGTTAATCTTGATAATAATAGCTCTTCATGGACCAGGGAAATCATGCACATATAGTGATGAATATTCACTATACAAAACTTTTTTTTTTTTTTTTTTTTTTTTATGTTACAGTGACATGATTCATTTTGCACTGCATCATAAACTCTAAATCCATGCCGATGAGACTCACTTGCAGAGATAGAGTGCAATGCATGTGTTACTATGTTGGCATGCAGGTACTGTGACTGTAGTACACTACCACGGTAACTCGTCCCACGTCAGGTATTTTATTCATCATTGTATTACTGACTGACATTTTTGTTGCACTGGATGCAAATCAAATATTATATTAATATGAAATCATAAAACAGGATCTGTACATTTCAATATTGTGAGTAGGCCTACTTCCATACAATATTTGTTTGTGTGGTGTGCTGATATAGTAATAGGTTATATTAGTGACCATAAGGGATGTCAAGCAGCTAGTTTAGGTTAAGTAATGGTTAGGTTAATTGGGTTGCATAATATTAGGTCAGAGTCCTTAGGGGAACATCCAACCATGGTAAGTTTGGGTTATGTAAGGCTAGGTTACATTAGGGTGGGCGAGCCATATAGCATTTTCGTTTTTTTTTTTTTTTTTAAGGGTTTATATCAAAGGTGATTTTTTTTTTCCCTATAGACTATCAGGGTCTTCCAAAATTTGGCATTCCCTACAATAAAACCTCGCTATCTTACCAGGTCCCCAAGCTTACCATTCCTGGAGGGAAACTTGAAGAGAACACAGAGAGAGGCGATATTGGTAAGATTTACCAATCAATATTCTATAGTAATAAAGCCTGCTGAGTATTACCCACCACTGCTCCTAACCCGCGAATCTAATCTAAAGAACTATAATCTTAGACTTACCTCTCATTTGCCACCAATGTTACAATAAATACCTTAAACCTTAATCCCTGCAGAACTAACTAAAATCAGATTTATCTTTCGTTTGCCAATGCTGCAAAACTCTCCAAACCACTATCATATCTTCACCTACATATATAAATTCCAGATTCACTTCTCGTTTGTTAATGTTCCACCATTATTACCCAAAATAATCTACGTAACTTCTAAACTCACCAATTCAAAGGCGTGTCACCATTCCAGGTTCCACGTCTCTGTCAGCCACACGTGCAGTTTATAATATTTACACAAGTCGCACTAGTCAGTCAGTAGTGGGCGTGGGATTGAAAGCCTTTGTATCGGCTCCCACTTTTGTATATATTTTTGTTCTTTTGGGGTGTTTACTTTTATCTTGTTTTATTTTATTTTTTTTTTTTTTCAAATTTCGGTCAGTCTTTAGTTGAGTTCAGTTGAGTTAGCTGTCGGAAGTATTGCCCTTGCATCGGCACCTCTTGATGATGATTATTGTTTTTTTGGTTTCTCTCTTCGTTAGTATTGAATTATTTATTTTACCGTGTTATATTATTATCAGTGTGTGTGTGTGTGTGTGTGTGTGTGTGTGTGTTTCAAAAGGTCGCGGTCGCACTACAGCGGGTCAGCGAGGCCGCGAGGCTGCCGTAGTTAAGCGTTTCGCGAGATTCTCCGCTTCGCTCGCTGATGCTTTTGCTGATAATGTCTTGACTTGAAGTCCTAGATCGGCGAAGGCTGGGCCCAATACCACGCTCGTCTCCAATGCGTGGGGCATAAATTCATAGAGCAGGGCTAGGTCTGCGTTGGGCTAACGTTTACGCGGTGTGTGTGTGTGTGTGTGTGTGTGTGTGTGCATTAAATGTTTTGTCACTTATGGACCACTTGTTATACATTTGCCTGATGCTACGACGTAATAAATCAATCAAATCAAATCAGTCAATCGTCAGAGATCTGTCCTTTACCCATTACCTTCCTATTATTCATGAATGACCTGAACTAAATTTCTTGTCCTGTTCGCTCTTATGGTGACTATCCTACACATTTTCACATCCTTTTAGAGACGGGCAATCTTTCATGAAGTCAACAGAGCAGAGCACGCTGTAGGGACTCCCCAGAATGCCTGACTTCTAATTTCTCAGAAATATCTGATTGGAGGAAAGAAAACGTGGTACTAGCTAGTGCTCAATGACTCAAAAATGAAACTATTCAATCTATCAACTTGATACAACCTTTCAGACAACTATTCTGTCTTCTTCAGTGGAACTCAACTGTCACCCCCTCTTCTACACTAAATATCTTCGATCTGTCCTTTACCTATCCTATGGTCTAAACCGGAAACTTCATACCTCATATCTTGCTGAAACAGCTTCTATGAAGTTAGGAGATCTGAGACGTCCCCGCCAGTTTTTCTCACCTTCCCCGTCAAAATTTTAACACTGTACAAGGGCCTTATCCAACCATGTATGGGGTAACCTACTCTTCACATGTATGAGGATTCCTTTTACACCATTTTATTAGATAGGATGGAATCAAAAGTTTTTAGTCTCATCATTTCCTCTCCTCTGACTGTCTTCATCTTTCTCAACTGCAGCAATGTTATATCTCTTGCCCTATTCTGTCCACCTCTCTAATTGTCTAACTTGTAGACGTTTGTCAAAGAGATTACAGCGGTGAGCCATGCGGCCCTCTAAGCTTTGGGCAGCTGGCAGGGGCGAAAGGTGCCAAAATGAACGATAGTTGAATTATCACGAAAGATTATCTAATCCTGTAGACCTTATGTGTGAAAATTCTCTCTCTCTCTCTTATGCCGGATAACGACGAGAAAAAACTATTACTACTATCAAATTTCCCTCCACTGTGCTTTTCTTCACTTGTCTTACTACACCTGAAAAGGAAAAGGTAGATGCGAGAAAGAAGGATCGAGACGACAGAAATGAGAGAAGTTTGATAAGGACTGAAAGAGAGAGGATCTGTTAGGAGAGAAGCTTGAAGATAAAAACATAATAAAATGAGGGAAGCCGGAAGAGGCCATTCTACACGTAGTAGTCCCTGTATAAACACATCTACCTAATTCCACCTATCATCCCCATCCATAAATTTGTCTAATTCTTTTTTTAAACTTAGCATTAGTAATATGATTACTGATACTGTTCAATTCATCAGTCACTCTATTAGAGAACTAATTTCTTCCCATTAACTATCATATATCAGAGGGTGAGATAGAAGGGTGTTAGGATGTGTTGGGGTGTGTCAGAGTATTGATAAGTCTTACTATTTCAACTACTACCTTCCTTTCTTCCTTCTCCTTCTCCTCCTTCTCCTCTTCTTCCTCCTCTTCCTCGTCCTCCTCGTCCCCTCCTCTTCCTCCTATTCTTCTTCTTCTTCTTCTTCTTCTTGTCATCATTATTTTCCTCCAAAATTCATTCTAGCCCATCTATCTATTCGTCCCCTATCCACCCTCCCATTCACCAACTCTCTCTCTCTCTCTCTCTCTCTCTCTTGTGGCTCCCTCTTTCTCCTGTATCCTGTCCCGAATCCGTGCTGCTGCCGCCCACTCTATCGATCACTTAAGAGACCAGCAGAGGATTGAGAGTGTCACCATCAGGCATTATGATGCCTTCCGTTTTCAACGCTACAAGTATCGTCGCCGTGGGGTCATGGTTCGGAGGCACAATGTGATGTCCGCCAGGCTCCGTCTTGGCTACAGGCCTGTGTGGCAGGTTGCTGGCCAAGTGGATGTCCCGCTCTTCTCCTCGTGTCATCTGTGTGGTGTACCCGAAGGAAATTCTCTGGACCACTACTGCCTCCACTGCCCGGAAGTTGATGGTTTACTGCCTCGTGGCCTCTCCCTTCTCGACGTTTGTCGGCACCTCTTAAATGAAGATCACCTGGATGTCCTCCTTGCCCGCTGCCCACGCTTTGGTGGCTGTTAGATTGTAATATTCATTTGTTATACCTTATGTTCATTTTATAATATTATCTTGCTACTTATAATGTATTAGTTTGACGTATTTGTGCGTAATAAATTAACTCAAACAAATCTCTCTCTCTCTCTCTCTCTCTCTCTCTCTCTCTCTCTCTCTCTAACTAGTGGTTTAAACGTTTCACTTTGATACGAGGCAATAACACCAAATGCAATGTATGAAATCTTTCTGTGAGAAAGTTTTGTTTGGAAAGAATAGATTTTTCTATTTTTTTACCCATTTCAAAGAATGGATGTGACAGTAGAGTGTAGAACAAGTAAAGATGTGTCAAAGTGATTGGTTTTCAAGAGGGTTTTAAGTCTGTCACCAGTCCGTGAGAGGAAATTTGAGATTACGCCATAAGTTTCTCAAAAAACTCTAGTTTTGAATAAGTGCAAACATGTTTGTAGAAAGTGGATTTAGTTGTGTCTTCCACAGGACATAAGTGACAACATTAACAAGGAAACTGAGTTATGGCATTTGATAAAGATCCCTCTTTGACAGCAGTTTTTACATGTCCTGATATTTCAATGTCGGTAAGTGGTACATGAATAATACAGAAAGTCTTCAAGTGGTACATAGATTAGTTCGATGCTAAGTTGCTATGATTGGTAACACTAACGTCTTGGCAACACTATCCGCGCAGTCAGACGTCACGCGTCACTTACGCCAAGTGGCGAACTATAGTAGGTTTCTTTCACCCGTTTGTGCAAGTGTTATCTCATCGTCCCTCGCTAATCAGGCCTTTTGTTTGTGTGTGTATGTGTGTGTGTCTTCGTAACTAATGACATTTGCTGTAATCTTTCTGATGATTATAAGAGTAACAGGTAAAGAGGATACAATAGCAGTGATAATCATCGCACAAGTCTGCTGGCCAAA
>NC_059298.1:4695553-4730553 GCF_017591435.1 Portunus trituberculatus
TCAATCCTGGTCACTGCTGGATACCGCTGTACCTACTCTCCACTCTTACACCCTGCTCCATTCCTGGTCACCGCTGGATACCGCTGTACGTACTCTCCACTCTTACACCCTGCTCCGTTCTTGTTTCTCTTTTTGCGATCCTGTCACCTTCAGCCCTTGTCATAAGGCATCAACTGATGAAAGGGGTAATTCGCAGTGGTTCGAAGTTTTTCTGATGACTACTCTACCGAGTGCCGTTCTTCTAGCCAACAAGAACAAGTGGAAGGCGGACGTTGGTCATCCCTGCAGTGTTGCCTGGTGCTGTCTTTTGCCATGAGTGTCCACTGTCAGGTCTTCTCGCACTCTAAGACTAGAGGTAAGATTTACCACTTCTATTGGCCTGGGGTAGGATTTGACATTACAGGTTTTTTAAGTCTTGTGATAAATGTCAACGTGATAAATGTCTACGTATGTTGGTAAAGTGTTCCCTGTACACCTATCATCGCTGAACCGTTCTCATGAGTGGCTGTTGACATCGTGGGTCCCTTATCTCCATCTGAAGGCCATCATTACCTCTTAACTTTAATTGATTTTGCAGCTAGCTTCCCAGAAGCTGTACCTTCCTGAGAAATTATCTATTACTATTGCAGAAGCCTTGTCCATCTTCTCCAGGGTTGGCATCCCTGAAGAAATACTCTCGTTCGTGGGACGCAGTATGTCACAACTGACAGGTGAGCTCCATAAGCTTCTGGGAGTAAAGCCGCTCGTCACCACACCGTACCACCTAAGTGGTGCTGGAAGAGTGGAAAGGTTCCATTCCACTCTGAAGGCGTGCTTCTGGAAACTGCTCTGAAAAACCGCGTGAGTGGCACCGTTATCTTCCTGCCACCTTGTTCTCTTCGAGGGAGATGCCAAGTGACTGGGACAGGATTCTCCTCTTCAGAGCTGCTTTACGGTAACGCGGAGGACCTCTTGCAGTTTTACGAAATCCCTGGAGATGCCAAGTGACCGGGACCGTATTCTCCTCTTTAGAGCTCCTTTACGGAGTGCTTTACGGTAAGGCGGAGGACCTCTTGCAGTTCTACAAAATCCCCGAGATGATAGTTTGTTTCCAATATGTAATAGAGCTGAAAGACCAATTAGCTGAATGCTCCCGAGAATGTTAACATCAGTGCTACTAGGTATAAAGCATATTTTGACGAAATCACAAGAGTGGAACTTCAGACCTGGAGATGAAGTCCTGGTGCTCCTGCCTGTCACTACCAACAAGCTCCTGATGACCTAGGCTGGCCCACATACCGTACTTAAGGAGAACCAGCTGTAACTAATTGATGAAAACGGTAAGCCTAAATCTTGAGTAAATCTTCTAATTGCTCCCCAGTTATGGTAAGTTTCAAGGGAGTATTTATTTCGGTGAGATTGATCTAACTAAAGCCTATTATCAGATTCCACTCACTGATAGCACTAAGCCACTTACTGCCTTTCCCACTCACAAAAGACTAATGAAGTTTTGCTGGCACCCATTTGGTTTAGTTGCAGCCTGTGCCACTTACATCAGATTAATGAAGTTCGTCTTCGCACGACTAACAGGAGTATCTTTCTACTTGGATAATATTTTCATCTATGGAACAACCTGGACAGAACACATCACTGCCCTCAAGTCCGTACTTTGGCATCTTCAAGAACACGGCCTCACTGCTCGAGTATCGAAGTGTCGATTCTGGTTTGGATCCATTCATCTGGGCTTCATTGTGGATGGTAAGACGCTTCGTCCTCAAAATGATAGTCTCTGCCATTTCTTCTTGTAGTCCTCCAAGTACCAAAAAGCTACTTCGATCTTCCTTGGGTATGGTATCTTTTTATTGAGACTTTATCCCCCAGACTTCCTCCTACATAAGTTGTCTGTCTGACCTTGCCCGCAAAGGCATCACCGAACCACTAGTCTGGATCTTAAGGCTACCGGATTCCACTCATTCTTTCATGCTACGAACGGAGGCTTCAAACCACGGGCTAGGAGCAGTCCTGCTTCAATATGTGGACGGCTGGCCTCTCCTTGGGATAATGTACCCGTGTGCTGCCAGGGACGTTTGTGTGAAGTGGATGGGCGTGGTACCAGCGCTAGAGCAGCTACCTCTCTAAGTGGCGACCAACGTCCATATAATTCGAGTGTGTTGTATTAGTGATTTTCTTTCATTAAAGTGGTGCTTTGTTATTGTGCCTGTGTTTTCTCCACTCTCTGCGGTTCTGGTAGAGAAGGCCACATCCCTGGGTTTTAGTGTAAGAAGGCCATGTCTTGAGTTACCTGGCTCAAGCTTCCACTCTCATTGAGAAATCACGTGTCATAGAGCCAAGCGTAATTTAAACTTCCTACGTCTAGCTAGATCTTAATTTTAGCTAGATTTTAATTCTTGATACTGATCAGCTGACATAAGGTTACTTGCTTCTGTAATACTATTTCCTAATAAATATGGAAGATATACAACGGCATGATAGAATATCCATACTGTACACCAGAAATCATACTCCGATCTACTAAAGTTACTGTATATTGTACATAAGATGGTGTCTGTATAAAAGAAATTCTTCAAACTCAGAAAGTTTGAAAGTGATCGGCCTCTTCCTAGGCCTTAAGAGCAGGCTTTGGACTTCCTAGGCCTTAGGAGCAGGCTTCGGACTTCTAGGCACTTTCTTGGTACAAACCTTGTAGCCTGCTCCGGACTTTCTAGGCATTTCTTAGCAGATCCTAACCTTGTAGCAGTCAGATAATTTTACCACCGCCATTTTGTTGTGGGATATAAAACGACAAACTTCTTAGTTAATACCTTTCCTGTAAATGCCGTTTCAAGATAGTTACACATTCATGATCACATGTTCTCAAGGGTTTATGAAGAGTGATTGGTCAGTCGGTATAAACTGCGTACTTTTCCATAGACTCCCTCACTTTCCTTGACCATAACTGTTTGGCTCAAACAGCAAACCTATGGGGGGGGGAAATCTGATGCACAGAAGTAGATGCGCCGTAGATAGCTTAGCTAGTTGTGTGGTTTGGGCCACCAAGATGCCTCAGGTATCATAAACTTATCCTTAACACGTATGTAAATATTCGGCTCGCGTTATTCTCACAGGAACTGTTTTAGGGAACTTCTGGTAAGAGAAGAAACTCATTTCTAATGACCGAGAAGGAACGTTAGTAGATTAGTTTCTTGAAGGATGCCTCTGCTTGTTTATCTATGTAGGCTCTTGACGACGCAACAGAACGAACAGCCGATGGATCAAGAGACAACTGATAGGCTAAAACGAGTGTTTGTTCTTTATCAGGAATCGGTAGATAGTCCAATTCGATTCTGGTGTAATTAAAAACGGTTTTCATGTTTGAGATTCCATTGGGGCACAGATTTCACCAATATGGGCTGTGATCTTTCAACTGAGGATACACTGGAGGGCTTATCTGAGGCAATACAATGAATCTGGAGAGTAGTAACTGTGTGCATGCATGCTTACCTCATCACAACATTGATTATGTGATCATTAATTAGCTCTACTTTTTGGGTGAAGGTTTTGAGGTGATAGTGCAGTATGTATTGGACAATCTTTAACAACTCATTTCCTTGGTTAGGAGGACTGGTTGATGACGCACTTCCGCGTTCCAAGTTGAGTGGCAGATCATGATTGTGCCACTGAGCCAGCCAGCTAGGTTGTGTGTGTGTGTGTGTGTCTGCCTTCATGCGCATATGACAAAGGGGTGGGTAAGGAGAGGTACGTGTTAGTGTGTATGTTCTCCTTTAACTCTCTCTCTCTCTCTCTCTCTCTCTCTCTCTCTCTCTCTCTCTCTCTCTCGACAACACCACCTTCCTTTTCCTATTATTCTACTATTGCCCCATTGAACTATTTCTTCTCCCTCCCTTTGTTCTTTGTTTGCTTTTATTTTTATTTTTCCCGATACTCTAATCTCATTGTCAATATTATCCTACATTTCATTCATTTTATCCTTCCACATTAGTTTCGAAGGTTTGTTTCGTCTTATCGTCTTGTCCTTCATTTCATTTTTTTTTTTCTTCTCCCTTAGAATATATTTATTTAATATTTAGGCATTTTAAAAAGGCTTCCCTCTCACATCAATCTTTGTGTGTCGATAGTCTGTCTTGTTTTCATTTTTATTAGTTTTTCTGACGTTCTGCATATTTCCTTTTTAGTCGCTTTTGTATAGGATAAAAGTTCGCATTCTCTTTCACGTCCATATTTTCTGTTTGAAATTGAGTTTTAAATTTTGTGAAATTCTCCATCATTCATCATTAACGTGTCGGTTCATTCCATTCTGTTATCTTGTATCCACATATTTAATCTTCTTCCATTTCTCAGCTTGCCTTTAATATCGTATCGGACCACTGATTTTCAGCGTACCTTTCTCCTTTGTTCACTGCTTTGTGAAATGCCTTCAGCTTTTCTGTCTCATGTCGCTTCGCAAGAAACGAGACTACAAGCATGTGGTGCAAGCTATATTGGATGTAGCTGGGACTGTGTCTGTGAAGCGTCCCACTATCGATCATGGCGAGTCATCTCAAAAGGTTTCCCGCACAGTTACCATCCGTGGCTGCGGATTTCATTGGGCGTAGGCTGTTTGGCGACATGTACAGACCATTGGTTTGCGAATATCTTAGCGCCATGACCGTGGAATTTACAAGTTTATAAAAAAATATTGCTCCCAGTGTCACATCTGCCGCTTAGAATCATTGCACATAAATTCTACCAGTTTATTTCGTACACTGCATTTGTTGCAAACTTAATTATGTATTGCGTACATTCGCAGCCAATGGATCACTTTAGCTGCATTTTTTCTGCCTTCCTGAACTGTTTACAAGCGTAAAGTAAAAACCAACAACTGCAAAACGAAGCTGCATATGTGGACATAACAGTTGAATTGGTGTCAAGCAAGAAAATAATGTTCAGCCACGGGAAAAATTCTATTGGACTGAGAGCCGTCTGCACACGTGCTGGGATTGGCTCACAAAAGCAACTGCTTTCGGCGTGTCACATTTTGTAGCATTTTAGTGGCTTTGCTGTGGATGGTGCACCATATATGGTGTTGAATATATGTATGAGCATTTGTGGCTTTTTATCGTGCCATTTTATTCTAATTATTGAGTGTTTGTAACAAGATAATGCTTTGTAATTTCAAATATAATCATTATTACAGTCATGAATACTAATTACTTACTAGTATAACTGTAATGATGTATGAATAAAGACTTTAACGCGCCATTTGATTTTTTTTTTACTATGAATGGAGACTTGCGGTGCACCGAGACCATGATATTTTAGTGTGTGGAATGTTGACGTTCTGTATTGCGACCTTGAGAGAGAGAGAGAGAGAGAGAGAGAGAGAGAGAATGCGACTGATTGACTGGCCGACTGACTTATTAACAACTGACTAGAATCCAAACTAACACCACACACGTGACCACACCGCTCATCATCATTACAGTCAATCAAAGATTTCCTACTGTAGGAGAGAAAGGTTGGTTGGGCTGATATGTTAGTTCCTCTCACCACCTTTTTTATATGTGGCAGTTCTTATATACTTTATAGACTTTACTGTAATCTAACTTTTTGTCATTATTACAATATCTCCCTTGCTTTCTCCACCGCCACATGTTGTCATACACCGCCATCGAATCAACCTTTCTATGCGATGTGCGCCAATTCTAAGCACCAAAAGAAATTAATTAAATCTTTACCTATAAGAGAAAAAAATGATGGAAAAGAATACCTTATGAAGTGTCTAGTCAGTATACTGTTTGGATACAGCTGCAAAACGAGCAAATATCTCAGAGTGGTAAGTGATTAAGGAAGGATGTACTAAATAACAGTGGAGTTACCTATCTCCCAGTTAACGTAGCGCGCTCTCACACATCACCGTCTTCATCTTGCTACCTCCTCTGCTCTCCACGCCGCCTACAGCTGATGATCACGTGTTCTATAACTTTCAGCCTCCAGACTCTAGACTAGAGGAAGCTTCTCGTGAAATTTCATATCTCGACCTTACGGTTACTTTTCCTTTAGCTGCGTACTTCTGCCTGTGCCATGTGTTCACAGCACTCTTTGATCAAATGTGGACACGGACATTTCTTCTATACACCATTATACCATCAGTGTTCCTTGTTGGACCTCTTGATTAAACGTATCTCAGCAGCTTATGCCGCCATTTTAAATACAGGATCATGGTTACAACCACTTACTTGTCTATCAGGAAATGTTGGCGTTCCAGGTTTATGTCATTTAGAATTAACATTCTCTAAAGTTCACGACGGCCGGACCAATGGTTCTATCTCTTTAAAATCTGGTGTTTCTGTAGGACAATTTCTTCTTTCAGTATGAAGGATGTCAAGTTCCCTTCACTCATTGTTGGTGCTTTCCTTGCATGTCTTTCCTCTCTTACTAACTAAAAGCTTGCGTGTTATCCCGTGGCAAAAATAAGTGACCACTTTTCTTCTCGCTATATTCGAATGTGTCAGTTGTCTTACTCAATAATTCAATACGGAGCACCTCTCTTATTGATTTACTACCAAACAGTTGTCCTAGTAATCCTGGCTACCGTTAGCCACGCAGGGAGCATGCCGAGATTGAGCTTCAGGTTCAAAATATTCCTGATTAAGGTGTTGCTCAACCACATACATCTCCTTGGAATTTACCATTCTTCCTTACTCACCAGAAAGATGTGAGTTACAAGCCAGGTAAAGATTATTGCAAACTGAATGTAATCGTAATGAATAGTTGATATTAGAAATGTTCTGGAATCTTATTTATGTGTTTGTCCTGACTAATGAACTTTTCTAAACTCTTCTCTGAATGTTTTAGGTGTCACCAAGGATATGTTTCTTACTGCTTACAAAGTGCTACCTTTAACTATTAACCATCTTGAAACATGCAATCAAAGGACAATTCCTGTTAGCGTTTTCCAATATATTCACTACGACAGTCCTATTTCTTCGAACTAGTAACAAGCCCATTACCTCTTTGTACGAAAACAACTCTACTCCACACAGTGCCGTTCTCACCTGAACTGCGTTTCAGCCGCTCGACATCTAATCCTCTTGCTGCACTGTATCATCTTTCTCTGGAGGAGACGACTCAAACCACCTTACTTTATTGAAACCGCTTTAGCTAGAGATGAAATGTGAAGTTTCTAGTTCAGATTATAAGACAGACAGAGGATGTTCAGTGTAGAAGAGGACAGTTGAGTGTCATTGAAAAAGAGGGGATAGTTGTCTTGTCTGGAAGGTTGTGTCGAGTTGATAGATAGAGGAATTGAGCTTTTAAGGTATTAAGTAATATTATGTTTGCTCTGTCCTAATCAGAAATGTTAAAGAAATATAACGTCAGGTGTTGTTTTGGCTTTCCTGCGTAATCTGTTTACTTCCCGAAGTAAACAGATCGTCTCTGAAAGGACGTGGAAAAGTGCAATGTAGTATTATTTCATCAGCGTAGGACCTTGTTGGCAATAATTATAGGAAAAATTATGCTTCCTTTTTATTTGACACTTGTGGAATTAACTGACAAAACTTCTATTTCATCTAACACTATGCACTCCACTCAAACTCATTATTGGTTGGTGCTACATCTAACTCATACGCTTATGCATCATGCTTATCATGCTGTCGTCTCCCACTATTAATTTGATTTCTTTCACTTCACTTTGTCTTTTATCTTTAGTAATATCACCTATTCCACCTTTCTTATTATGTATTTGCTTGCAACATTTGCTTTCACGAACGGGCTTGTCTCTGCACCAACACGTTAGCAGGCAGCCTAAGGGAGGTGGTGTTCAGATGGAATATAATACCTGGATTTTTCCTGTAGTGTTGCTGTATTCGTATGTTCTGCAAATTAGATTAACAAACTGAAATAACTTTGCTTATGCCCGAGTGCCTAAGTGTGTGTGTGTGTGTGTGTGTGTGTGTGTGTGTGTGTGTGTGTGCGTGTGTGTATGTATGTGTTTGTTATAATGGAGGTTAACCCCTTCAATACTGGGACACGTTTTTTGTCTTGAGATTTGTGCACGATTAGAGCATTTTATTGACATTAGGAAGGATCTATGAAGGTCAGAAGATTACTGGTCACAGTCTTCACTATCTTAATCTCCTACATAAGTTTCTGAAGCTGTATAAAATCACCAAATAGTAACCCGAGTGAATATGGAAACGCGTCATGGTAACTGAAGGGGTTAAGGGAAGCTCAATCTCACCTTGCCTGGGAACACCCTATGGCCAACTCATTTCTGGGTGTTGTAGAGAGAGCCGTATATTTCCTTCACCACGCTGCATTATCACACGTATTCCCAGTAGGTATTTACATCATCACTGCCATATGCATTCCAGCAACATACTGACACCAACCAATCGATACCATCATTCATGAATACCGCTGATTATTGCTGCATCCCTTTGGATACTCATCAGAACCACTATCCGTCACATGGTTGTTGGATGACTAGTTGAAAAGTGAAAGGATGCAAGATGAATAGTTGTGAGCTTAGTAATTGAGGGGTGACTAAAATGAAAAATGAGAAGTTGAATAATGATTGGTTGGTTGGAGTTTGGTTAAATGAATACCACTGATCATTCACCTCGCCTCTTTGGATATTCATCAGAACCATTATCCATCATTATCATCGCCATATCAACAAGTGGAATGACCATTGCAAACACCATCACCAACACAACCACCACACGAATAACAGAACTAGTTATCACCCGCATAAAAACACCGTCACACACACACACACACACACACACACACACACACAGTAGTAGTGGTAGTAGTAGGAGTAGTATGTTATTATTCGAATCAGGCACATCCATAACTCTCTCTCTCTCTCTCTCTCTCTCTCTCTCTCTCTCTCTCTCTCTCTCTCTCTCTCGCACATCTTCCTTGATTGCCCTGACACATACCCTCATCGTCGAGCTGCATTCCCTTTCCTAGCCACCCTACGACGCCCCCCACTACTTACTGATTTTCTGGGAGACTCCCCCACCTTCTCCATCACTAACATAATGACCTTTCTCACCACCCTCCAGCTCCTACAACACCTCTGAAACATAACACTAGTTCCTAGTGCCATATAGCCTTTCAGGCTTGGTGCTGGTACCCATTATAATTCAATTCAATTCAATCTCTCTCTCTCTCTCTCTCTCTCTCTCTCACACACACACACACACACACACACACACACACACACACACACACACACACACACACACACACACACACACACACACACACACACACACTTAACTACGTATCTTCACCTCGCTTCGTCATTAATGACCTAGAAATAACCATACTTACCAATTAGTCTAGGCCAGGATGGCAATTTCAACATTCTGAGGAAAATTAGAGGGTAATGAAACAAAATGAGAGCTAAATATTACTTTATATAAATATGTAGTAAAATACAAGGAACACTGATGACAGAATTGAGGAAGAGAAAGAGGCGTGAACGAGTATACTTATAGTTATGCTTGGCGCACGACGGGTCTTGACTACTCGGAAAATGGCAGTTGCTACATCAGTCAGGCACGAATACTGTGCATACTGCCTAGTTCATTGAATATATTGACGACAAGATGGTGGGTAACGAAGGAAATTAATACGCACATTTACGAAAGGCGACAGAGTGATATGACGCAATCGTCATGGATAAGGAGGATTTAAGGCAGTCTCTAGGTCCCTGTGGGTTGTGGAAAAAAAGGAGAGAAAAGAAAAAAAAAGGGTGGTGCCTAAAAGTTTCTCACATGTCAGAATTGACAGGAGTGTACGTAAGTGCCTTGAACATTATAATCTTATGGAAGCTGTACATAGTTTAGTTGCAACATGTATATATGAGTGAATTTGTATTGAGAAATAAACATCAGTGGTTCAAGTTTCTCTCAGAGTGATTCTCTTGTTGATTATGAAGGCCAAGAACAAACTACGTACAACATCGATATTCTGTCTCGACCGCTCACTTAAGCTACCATTCGCCTCCTCCTCATCCTCCTCCTCCTCCTCTACGTCGCTATTCTCCAACCATTTGTGTTTCGAAGTTTAAGGATAGAGTATGTAACACATAAATACATCGTAAAACCCCTTCTTGGTAATACTATGCATCATATGAATTCTGGGAAGTCGGTTTCAAGTGTGGAACAGAGGGCAATGTTGGCCTGACCTTGTAGCACGACACATGCAATTGCTTAAACACTGTGTGTGTGTGTGATTCGTAATTCACCTCGGTCGTCTGCTGATCACCCAGCCAGCCTTCCCCATTACGGAGAGAGAGCTCAGAACTCATAGACCGATCTTCGGGTAGGACTGAGACCACAACACACTCCACACACCGGGAAAGCGAGGCCACCAACCCCTCGAGTTACATCCCGTACCTATTTACTGCTAGGTGAACAGAGGCTACACATTAAGAAGCTTGCCCATTTGCCTCGCTGCTTCCCGGGACTCGAACCCGGATCCTCTCGGTTGTGAGCCGAGTGTGGTAACCATTACACTACGCGGTGTGTGTGTGTGTGTGTGTGTGTGTGTGTGTGTGTGTGTGTGTGTGTGTGTGTGTGTGTAATTCACCACGGTCGTCTGCTGGTCACACAGCCAGTCTTCCCCATTACGGAGCGAGCTCAGAGCTCATAAACCGGATCTTCGGGTAGGAATGAGACCACAACACACACTCCATACACCGGGAAAGCGAGGCCACAACCCCTCAATTTACATCCCGTACCTATTTACAGTTAGGTGAACAGGGGCTACACATTAAGAGGCTTGCCCATTTGCCTCACCGCCCCCGGAACTCGAACCCATGCCCTCTCGATTGTGAGTCGAGCGTGCTAACCAGTACACTATGCGCGTATGTGTGTGTGTGTGTGTGTGTGTGTGTGTGTGTGTGTGTGTTTCACTGTTTGTTTGATCTGTTGCAGTCTCTGACGAGACAGCCAGACGTTACCCTACGGAACGAGCTCAGAGCTCATTATTTCCGATCTTCGGATAGGCCTGAGACCAGGCACACACCACACACCGGGACAACAAGGTCACAACTCCTCGATTTACATCCCGTACCTACTCACTGCTAGGTGAACAGGGGCTACACGTGAAAGGAGAAACACCCAAATATCTCCACCAGGCCGGGGAATCGAACCCCGGTCCTCTGGCTTGTGAAGCCAGCGCTCTAACCACTGAGCTACCGGTGTGTGTGTGTGTGTGTGTGTGTGTGTGTGTGTGTGTGTGTGTGTGTGTGCTACTCTCATAATGAATGGCCTGCACCTTAGATGATGTTACGTCGGTTGTAAGTAAAATATTGAGGTATTGATAGGAATGAAGCCTCTACTAGGTAGTTCAAGCAGTGCCGCAGTTTAAGTAGTGAACATGATTTGCCCACACGGTGAACTCAGCGAATACCTGAAGAAGTCAGTAGTCAATACAAGCTGTGTTTGATTAATATGACGCTCAGGGAATGGACTCTTCTAACAGTATTATTTACCTAACGATTAATGTGCTTACATAATTGCACACACTTGATTCGTCTCATTGAGCAGAATTTTTGTATTCGCTGCTGTGGTTGGTGTCAACTTTACACACACTTTTCTTCACGACCGATGAAAGGAAGCTACTGCACTGCATGGATGAAAAGAAAAAGGTGTAATGACACATTAGGCCAAGGCGTAACACACTCACATGGTTTGAAAGAAGGGTTTTATCATTCCACTTAAACCGTGGCCCCATTTCCTTCTACTGGTTGTGACTCACTGCCACTAAAAAGATCGATGAACTCAAATGAACAATGATGCATTTTTCTCTCGCTTCATAGATACCCATTTGGTGTTACAAGGAACATAAATTATCAAGAGTGCTCTACAATCTCTAATGATCTCCATGGAAAGAGCTAGTCAAATGAATGATTGACAGTTCCTGACTGTGAGTGTTTAAGTGCACCTGGAGATGTGTTTCCTTCTGTATAGTCGGAGTTTGTACCTGATTAATTAAGTGTTTGAATGTAACAAAAGTCACGAGCTCATAATTTCAGACCAACTATGATTTTTTTTCGTCCTTGATCCTGCCATCCAAAGCCCATTGTTCATGTTTACTTATTTACAATTTTTGTTATGATTTTTTTTTCTCATTTGGTTATTTCTCATCATCAGTGAATTAACCTGTGTAATCATGACGCCTCGTTTTCAGACAAGTGGATGATCTTTTTTATATTCAAACTTGTTCTCAGTGTTACTTTTCCTAAAATCTAAAACTCCAGAACGAGCTTCATATTCTTTGAAATCATTGTTGTTGTCATTATTATCATTATCATTATTATTATTATTGTTATTATTATTATCATTATTATTATTATTATTATTATTAGATTATTATTATTATTATTATTATTATTATTGTTATTATTATATCGTCTTTCATATTTTTTTTCATACACTTTAATCATATATTTAAATTTTCGTGACTTAGTGTTGTAGAAAGATTTTCTCCCTCATTCTTAACCTGAATGACTGTTTCACTTAACTGTGTGCATCACATCTCATCATAAGAGGTATTAATTGTGTCGTAAGACTGTTTCGTCTCCCATCAGTACATTTCTGTACCTTAACTAGCAGTTCATTGTTCCGCATTTAAATCGACCCTTCACTGAAATACCACTTCCTGCATCTGCTTCCACTGTTTGTTGCCAATAGCTTTGTCCTACAGTGATTCATTGAGTAATAGCTTTTCACAGGATTCAGATTGACTCTCTCTCTCTCTCTCTCTCTCTCTCTCTCTCTCTCTCTCTCCTTGATCATTGTAATATGATGCAGCATCCTTCACTAGAGAGAGCTCCGTGATGGCATGAGCTGCCGGCAACCATTCACATGTGTCTATACATTAGTGGCCGTAAAGGACAAGTTAGAGGACATCTTTTCCTGCATGACCAATGAAACGAGGTCGACAGCGCTCTTTACCTTCCGCTGTGGGTTGAGTGTCTTCACGCTTAGGCAGGAAGGGGATCGCTCTATTCCCAGGTACCCACTGGCTAGAGAGCCTCGACCATAATGTTCAGGACTTGCCAGGTCATACCTACTTCCAAATGCCCCACCTTCTGTCATGGTCAAGTCTGACGTGCTCTGAATGTTGATGGAGGGACCCATGGGTGGGGGAGGGGGCCGGGGCGGAACAACAGGCGCCGTGTAGGCTGGCTGGTAGGGCTCCAACATGCGCAATTTTCCCCATCTGCAAAATAAGAGTATTATTAACAGACGCGCTGTTGCAAACATGTGCAGGCTCTTATCTTGGAAAAGCTTGAATATCTTTTTATTTCATCTATTTACCATTATCTATATTTATTAAAAAGTGTGAAATATGATAAAGGTCCGTTAATAAAATAGAATGGATGCCAGTTTAGTTTCGGTTATGTCTTGATGCACTTCTCTTGAAATAATTCGTCAAAGGAAGCGAAAAAGCAGAAACAGGTAGAAATGGTGAGTTTTACCATTAAAAAGGGTGTAGTAGTTAACTCAAGAATGCATGATGGATAGAATAGGGGTGAGAATAAGTAAATTCATATGAATACTGCTCGCGGGAAGGACGGAGACATGAATTGGTTCACAAGAGCAGCATTATGCATGAAAACAAGAGTAAAAGGTAGCTAAATATCAAGCAATCCTAGACCGTGAAAACCATGAAATAGTTAAAGAAAAGGTGTTGAAGTTAAACGACTTTCACTCGACTGTGCTAATGAGAGTTGCATGGATGACACACTGATGATACATGGAGAAGGCTGTTTTAGCTATCTTTGTTTAACACAATTTTCACTGACAGATGATTGGTGTTAATGTCAATGGATGAAGTCAGAGGAACACTGAGATGCACTATACGTGGTCTGCACGCCCCATCAACGTGAAAAGAAAAAGGTGCTCTCTTGATCCCCAAAAGGTAATGGAAATTATTATACTTCTGTAAATATCGCCAACCTCACGAACGTAAAGGAAGCAAAACGTTAAAAGCCCTGCAGGAACTCATAGCATAAAAACCCACTCTGATTAACATCCCATATATCGCCACAATGCCTAATAAAAATAGTGAACAAGCAGTGAAACATAAGATAATAACTTCAATAGCTGAAATCTACAACACAACACAAAACCTGAACATGACCTTGTAAAAACTAGAGTAGAGATCCTTATCACGCAGCAGTAATTCAGCCGAAAGCAGGACCAGACGTAGTTCCAAGTCACGTAACACATACAGTGGAAACACGCAGACACTGCTACGAATGTCAGAATAAGGTCCGCTGTTAGATATTGCTACAGTAATATTATTTGTGAAAGTTCTCATTATGCATGACATTATGCAAGACTTGACATTCTCCAGAAGCTACATAATGAAGCAATTCTCCTGTAGTTTGGTTTACTTGTGCATTTAGTCAGTGCACACTTGGCATCAGTGATCCATAACTGTAAAAAATGTTAGACTCCTTATACAGTTTTTTCTTCTTTTTTCATCTGTTCACCACCACATTGTACCTGAGTACATTTAGAATGAAGAATTATCAAATTATCAATGGGTTGGGTATAGCACGTTAGAATTAGTTGTTATTTAGATATTCAGATGATAAAATAAATAAAAAAAACTACTGTTTGATTAAAATTTATATATTCGACGCAATTTTTCCTTCATTTTCTATCGTAGTTGAGTATATCCCTCCATTTGCCGTTTTGTCTTATTATGAAGAGATGAGCTCATTATCTAAAGTTGTTGGCTGGTTGCTTGACTCCTCCTTAAAGTATTCAATGATTAATTTCAATTTTCAATTTTGAACGATTTCTCATGAAATATCTGCTTCAGACGTACTTTTACTCTGTGAATATACATATATACACAAAAAATATGGTACAAAATAGCTAATAATCATACAATAATAGTTTGCTTCACAGCTCAGTTGTAGACGTAATCTTCTGCTTACAACTCTACCTAGGTTGGGTAACTTACAGAAATGTTCGGTCTCAGGCCTCAGCAACTGCGGTGGCGCCTGGGTGTCTGGGTGGCTGGATGTTAAGTGTCGTGTGCGCGGCTTGGTGGTTGGCTTTCTCTTCACTTTATATTGTTCATGACGTTCTCCTCTCTCATATTTCTTGAAGGAGTTTCAATTTTCTTTCATTGTAGTTCTTTTCTCTCTCTCTCTCTCTCTCTCTCTCTCTCTCTCTCTCTCTCTCTCTCTCTCTCTCTCTCTCTCTCTCTCTTTGGATTTGGATGAAGTTCAGTGATGTGATGAAAATAACTTATCTTAAGCATTGGAAGCATCTTACTAGGATTCGATTATCTGATTCATCAGGAAACCTGACGGTTATTTACGTTTTTGTGTAGCGTTATTCTCTTCTCCGAGGGTTGCTTCACTTCTTCACAGCTCTTGCCTAAACAGCTTCCACTTGTTATTTATTCCCATTCAACTCTATCAAAACACAATTCTTTCATTTAATTTTCTGGACCTTACATGTAGCCACTTCAAGCTAATTTGGCATCATTGAGGAAATGGGCAAAAATGATCATCTCTTAATTGAATTTTTCAGTTCATTGTCTTAGTGTCCCCCCCCCTGTACATTTTCAGTGTAATTTTTACATTGCCAAAGTAATAAACCGTATATTATTATTATTATTATTATTATTATTATTATTATTATTATTATTATTTCAAATTAGGGAGAGTTTAATAGAAAAAAGGACGTAAACTTACAAGAGTGGAGGGCATAAGTACAGAAAGATAAATTTCATTAAATTAGCGAAATTCTTTGCGGATATACAGTAGATTGGAATCAATTGTTCATGGCAAGATATACGCAGAAAAAGTGAGATATATTTATGAAAATCTACAATAATGCGGTCAATAGATACTTACTGTACTAAAGACAAAAACTAACGAGATGATAAAAAAGAAAGACTGATGTAATACGAAATGTAAATTATCAAGAGGAGAAAAAGAAGGAGTTTGGGATAGATGGAGAAAAGGAAAAGGGGAGGAGAAATGGGAAGAATTTAAAGTAGCAAGAAATAAGTATGTCTAAATCTTGAGAGAAGAGAAAAAAAATTTTGAGAAAATAAATGAGTGAATGACAAATATGGGACGAAATGCGTTAGTGGTGAAGGAGAAAATATTGAGATAGAGAAACTGAATAACAAGGGAGAAATGATGACAGTCTTGGGAGGAAGTGCGTACATAGCTGGTGGACGTGAGAACGAACATAGAAGGAAAGCAGATAGGGTAAATGGTTTGATTGAGATATAAAGTTCTAAAAAAGACTGCAATAATAATAATAATAATAATAATAATAATAATAATAATAATAATAATAATAATAATAATAATAATAATAATAATAATAATAATAATAATAATAATAATAATAATAATAATAATAACAATAATATTAGTAATAACAATAAAGAGATACTACACCCTATGATAATTTTTTTCTCTCTTTAATCAATGAGACATCAGACTTTAGATGAAAATATAAAAGGAAATCTATGCCATTTGAAAAAAAAAAAAATGAAACAAGCCGTAAGAATGGGAAACTGCCACAGACGACAAGTGTATGTACTAGTACCAACAAACGCCATTGTAAAGTGACACAATTTAAAGTAACGATATATGCACATTCCTTTATTAGTACAAAATCAATTTACAACGTCTGTTTTTCTTACGGAATAGACTGTAACTTGAACATCTTACGGGTTCTTAGAAATTGCTGTAAAAATGTGTCATGTTCGCTTTCCTGAGTTAATTAGCGACCTGTAAGATGAAACTCCTTCACCACTTTTACTTTTATGTTTTTATGTTCACTCTTTACACCGACACTGGCATCATTCTATTAGCGTGACGAGGGATTGTATTGCATTTGCTATTATAAGAGTGGTGTTTTGAGTTGGTTTTAGCAGATTTTTGGTGTGTGTGTGTGTGTGTGTGTGTGTGTGTGTGTGTGTGTGTGTGTGTGTGTGTGTGTGTGTTAGATTATATTGCATTATATATTTGCGTGACGCACGTTTATTTCGAGCACGTAAACAAGGGTGGGATTGTGTGCGCTGGAAAGATCATAATACGTTGTAGGCGCATTGATATATAGTCATTTGTACTGCGACTGGCGTTTCCAGCTGACTTACGTTGCTTTACTTTACCACCAATACCGAAATGGAAATGATCACGATACGACGATGACATACGAATAAATTGTGGAACATGTTTTATACACCATTAATCCCTTCAGTACCACGATGCGTTTTCTTATTCATTCTAGTTACTATTCGGCGATTTTATACAGTTTCAGAAACATATGTTGGGATTATGATAGTAAAGACTCTAGCCATTAATCCTTTGACCTCCATAAACACTTCATAATGCAAATAAAATCGTCTAATCATACCCAATAATCAAGGTAAAAATGCGTCTCAGTATTCAAGGAGTTAGCCCATACACTTAGACCAGCTCACATTCACCTTTATTTCATGTAAGAGGGGAGGACTGGCTAAGGGCAACAAAAAGATAAAGAAAAAGGCGCACTCAGTCGCCAGTCTCCTAACAGAGCCGATAGTTAGCCGAAGGAGAGGGACAAATATCTTGAAACCTCCCTCTTGAATGAAGTCAAGTCATAGGAAATTGGAGATACAGGCCAGGAATTCCAGCATTCATCAAGGAAAGGTATGAAAGATTGAGAGTACTGGTTAACTCTTACCACATTCACCTTGAGGAGCATTAATCATTCCGACACCCACTGCCACGAGGATTCACTCAACCGTGCAAGTTAACATCAAACTCATTCATAATTTCTCCTCAGTGCTCACATAGTTTTGTTCCAGCGTATAGGCATGAATGTGCGTCATCATACCTACCCACAGCTGCCTCATTGCAAACATTAAGCCTTCTCACCACAAAACACACCTACCTGTTGATGAAGAGCGTGATGGCGCCTGCCCACAGCATCAGCACTACAAGCACTAGGCAGATCTCTTCCACACGTACCGTCACGGAGCCCACAGTGATGGTGGGCGGGGAGGGCACGCGATGGAAGTTATGGTCATTCTCACGGTTTTCCAGGTTGCGGGAATGAGCGCGATACGTGTAGGTCTCTCGTGGATCGTGGTAAGAAGGCACGCCCGCTGACACGATCACTTCTGGGAATGGTTGCGGGCGTGAGTGTGATGAAGATGACCGACCTGTAAAGACGCGCCCTGAGTTACTCATCAACAAGGGAGTATGTCTGGATGAGTTAGATTCGTGAAGGTTGTGTAGCTGATCTCTCCAGAGCACTGAAAAAAATATTAGTTAGACAGATGAACAGATACAGATACAGTGGACGTACGTGTGAATGGTAGACAGAAACACTGATAATGACCAGTATATTTTGTATATCCTACCCCTGTCCTTAAACTTCATATAGTTGCCTTGGTAACATTACATTTGGAGCAACAGGTTAAGGGGGTATATTATGTTAATTTTCCTTATGCTGTTCACCAAGAAGTACGAACTGGGTATCCCTGGTAACGCTACACCGCCCTGAATCAGAAACAGGTCGGAAGGATGGTAATGAGTCAAAGGAGAAGGGGACGAATAGGACACGGTTTAGCCTGCGTTGGCGAGAGCTGGGAACGTCTAGCCCAGGCAGCTTGTGCCACCCTCCCGCTTGGGGGAATAGAGTGTCTCTCAGTAATTCATCATTGTGACAGCGTGACCCGAGTGGCCTCTATAGACCAAGGGGAAAACAGTTTTATTCTCTCATTTGCTGTTGCGGTGCCGTACTGGTGCCATTGGTTTGTTTCTGTCATGGTATCTTTTTGTAACTCAAAATTTTATATAACATCAAGCAACTAGCATTTCTACTGCCCTAACTACACTGTTTTGCCTCTATCAGGAAAATTATGTTTGTGTGACTATCTATATATCTATCTTTGTATCTATCTACTCATGTGTGTGTGTGTGTGTGTGTGTGTGTGTGTGTGTGTGTGTGTGTGTGTGTGTGTGTGTATGATAGCGCAGACCTACATTGTCAGAGAAATTTTTCCTATAATTGGAATAATATTGAGTAATGTGATTCGTCACAATAAAAATTGAATAATCCAATTAATAGCAGCTCGGTCGTTTTCCTTAAATGTTTCAATTATTGAATTCAATAAATATATATATATATATATATATATATATATATATATATATATATATATATATATATGTATTTTTTTTCTCATATAAACTAACCACAAGCTGCAGCGGTTAAAGGTAAGCCGAGTGGACGTGCATGTTATATGGGGAAGATCTCGATACAAAAAAAAAGAGAAAATAAAGTCGACTAATCAACAGAAATTATGAACATTCTCCAGATATTCTTTAAAAAAAAAAAAATCATCCTTGGAGCAATAGCAGTAGGTCAGTATGTCCCTGAGGATCCAGGGATAGGTCGGCTAAGGTCTCATCAGACTTCAGGAACTGGTATCCATGGAGAAAAACCCTTAACTGGTCTGTGGGTTTCTTCTTGGCTACTCTTGTACTTCGTTAGATAAACTCTTCAGAAAACTACTCTTTGCGTCCTTTGTTGTATTGAGTGAAGGAAAACCTGGAGATGATGATGGCATTCTACATTCTTCTAGCACTTTCATATTTTATGGATGAATCTTTTCGTTATTTCACTTGTATTCCACTTCTAATAATTTAACAAATTTCATAAAAGTATAATCACTAATTGAGAAGCAGAAGTAGGTTGGAAAGAGAGAGAGAGAGAGAGAGAGAGAGAGAGAGAGAGAGAGAGAGAGAGAGAGAGAGAGAGAGAGAGAGAGATTTACTATTTCCCCTAAGGTTGAGTGAGGGATGTGTGGTTGGTGTCCTCGAGTGACACATGGAGAGTGACTGAGTGAGTGTTGGGTGTTCCTTCATAGCGGTCCAGGGCGGCTGAGTGACTGTGTGGTGAGCGCCCTTCCCCTGTGACCCATGGAGATATGGTGTGGGTTTGTGACGGATGACCTTCCCTAGTGAGTGGGTGTCCTTTCCTTGTGCTCCTATGATTCTGAGTGTGGATGTTTTTTCCTAGTGTCTGGATGTCCTATAGTGAACTATTGAGGATATGATTGGGTGTGTGGTGAATGGTAATGCATATCCTTGTGACCAAAGTATGTGAGCTAAGTGTGGATGTGGTCAGCAGTTTTCTCTCGTGATCCTGCGAGGCTGGTGTGGCTGTCCTATCTTAGTGGCCCATGGTAGCTGAGTGATGGTGACTTGTATGTGTTTTTTCCTGTTAACCAAAGGAAGCTGAGTGTGGATGAATAGTGAGTGATGTTACAACGTTAAGTGCGCCCGACGGAGGTACATTATAATATACGTAATCAAATATACAGATAAAGAATGACAACTTGTATACCTTCATAGTAATCATTCTGAAAGGTGTCCTGTGCAGCCATGGCGCTCTTCCTCTTGTCAGGAAATATTGTGGTGGTAGTGGTGGTGGTGGTGGTGGTGGTGTTTGTGTTGGTGGTGATGTTGGCGGAAGTGGTTGTTCTTGAAGTAGTAGAAGTGGTGATGGAGGTGGAAGTGGAGTCCGCGGGGAGGACTGTCAGCGAGACTGACAAGGGCGTTTGGCGAGATGGACCAAAGATGGTGGTGGGGATGGGGAGTGCGACGCCTGACCCCGCCATCACATCAAGCCCATTCTGAGGGAAACACGTAATGGAAGGTCAACACTGTGCTCGAATAAATTCCTTGGAAAATTAAAATTGAAATATAAATTATGCCTGTAAATACATTACTTGAATTACTCATGAACATGTAAGAGAAGCACAAATTAGATTTTAGAAATCAATTAAAAAACTAACATATTTGTGTGGCCTGCAAACCGCGATTATAGGTAATCAAATATATATGTATTGAGTTAATTCTCAATATCGTAAGCATGTCATGTCATGTTATATATATATATATATATATATATATATATATATATATATATATATATATATATATATATATATATATATATATATATATATATATATATATATATATATATATATATATATATATATATATATATATATATATATATATATATATATATATATATATATATATATATATATATATATATATATATATATATATATATATATATATATATATATATATATATATATATATATATATATATATATATATATATATATATATATATATATATATATATATATATATATATATATATATATATATATATATATATATATATATATATATATATATATATATATATATATATATATATATATATATATATTGTTTCAACTAAAAGATCCCTTTACACGGTATGAAACATGAGCCAGTAACAAAAACGTGCGAGGTTGAGAGAGAGAGAGAGAGAGAGAGAGAGAGAGAGAGAGAGAGAGAGAGAGAGAGAGAGAGAGAGAGAGAGAGAGGTTCACTTAATATTTCATATTTCCTTTGAGTATGACGTATGACGGTATTCTGATTCCTTATGTAAAACAGCTTCTACCTAATATTTTTGATTTATCTATATACTTTTATTAAAGACATGCATCACCCAAATTCCCTTGAGACAGACGGTGGAATTACGTGGAGAAAAATCATTAATCCCCTGTGACTATTAGTATGTAGCTGCGGGAATGGATAGGAGTGATGTTTCTTTACTGACCCTTTGTTTTCATTTGGCTTCTTTACGCCCCAGTGTGAGCGTGCTTGCCGGGTTCGTGCACCAGGTGTAGTTGTGGCTGGTGTGCGCGAGACTTACGGTATTGATTTCTGAGCCTCTTTCCGGAGTTATCTTGTGCATCGCTACCACGTGCTGGATGCCTCACACTATAGAGTCATTCAGAATCTTGCGATTCCTTACTCACTGAATCCCTTTGTGAATGTGTTGTTATTATTCATTAGTGTTATACAAAAGTTTCTCAGTCTGTGAATTTATGTATGAGACTTAACTTATTCAAAATTATTCGGTGACAAAAGTTTACTTGAATTCGAATACACTTTGATGAATTAAGACTATATCTATTAAAACTTGACCGTCAGGAAAAATAAACTTTAAGTGAACACGGAAGAGCATGTAAGCTGTCAAGTGCTATTTAAGTCTGCTGGGTACGAGTATTGACATCCTGCTGTCGTAAAAGCACTCTTCATTCACTTACTTTATGAGTGCAACTACAGACTTTATCTGGTATCCGTGAATATTGTTGATGTGTGTGTGTGTGTGTGTGTGTGTGTGTGTGTGTGTGTGTGTGTGTGTGTGTGTGTATTTTGACAGCAGAGCCATCAACATCATCACGTAGCTACAAAAATAATGATAATGATAAATAATCAAATAAATAGAAAAAAAATAGATAAAGTGATACTATCAGTAAAACCTCGATGGGCGATAAGCGAGCCTCACACTACACGCTGCGCAAAATTTCCTCCCCAACCATTCAACGGGGCTTTGCCAGACCACTACCAACTTCAACTCCCGGAAACTCAAAACTTTTCTCGTGCCGACGCTCTGTTGCGCAAATCACTGGGTAGTAAATTTAATTCTGCACCTAATGATATGTGAGATCGCATTTAACCCCTTCAGTACTGGGACGCATTTTTACCCTGAGTTTTGGGCGTGATTAGATTATTTTATTGACATTCGGAAGGGCCTATGGAGATCAAAAGATTAATGACCACAGTCTTCACTATTTCAATCACCATATAAGTCTTACTGAACCTGCATATAGTCACCAAATAGTAACCAGAATGAATATGGAGACGCGTCGTGATACTGAAGGGATTAATAGTTACAAATTCTTAAATGCAACCGTAACTTTTTTCTTCTTTTTTATGGAATAGAAGAAGCTGGGCAAGGGAAACAAAAAAAGGCCCACTTGATTTCCAGTTCCCTAGAAGATTAATAGAGTTAGCTAAAACTCTGGGACATATGTCTATGATTATTGTCTTATCGGCAGCAAACTTATTGATCATGAGTAGGTCATTATCGTCTTGTTTGAAATATGAGAGTTGTGTTTTCATAATGTGCCAAGAAGAAATGGAAGAGAGAGAAAAGAGATTGTTAAAATCGTCAATGATCAATCACCCTTCATTATTTCATTATCATTCCGTCACCACCAATCTCCTCCATCACTACTGAACTTCCTCAAATGACACACCATCACCATCACCTTTCAATCTCGTAATTACTAATCCTCATCTGTGACTCCCTTCTCTCTCTCTCTCTCTCTCTCTCTCTCTCTCTCTCTCTCTCTCTCTCTCTCTCTCCTGCAATGTCATATGATTCCAACAGCTGCGGCGTCGAGATGGAAGTCAATAAATGAATCATCGCTATGACGCGGGATCACCTGCCTTCATCCCCAGCATTCCTCACGCCAGTGGAGCATCGCTATCATCACCAGTGACCACAATACTATCAATATAACTTCAACACATCGTTTCGTTACTTTCATAATAACAATACGAAAAATTCTGAAGATTTGCTGTAAATGTAATCTCATGGTGTCGGATGTTTTTCAGTTTACAAATTATCTGAAACTTTAAATTGGAGGCCTTAATGTTCCTTTCGACTGCAGCAATAAACATTCATCAAATTTTAAT
Source organism: Portunus trituberculatus (assembly GCF_017591435.1). Lineage (NCBI taxonomy): Eukaryota > Metazoa > Arthropoda > Malacostraca > Decapoda > Portunidae > Portunus > Portunus trituberculatus. Next base: position 4,719,162 of record NC_059298.1, read on the forward strand.
TATTCATCGACCCTTGGATAAGCTTTTCATAACTCTTGTGTTAGGTAGTGAAATGGAAGGTTATATAGTGTCTTTAAGGGTGTTCTGAAGCCCACTCGTTTAGATTATATTAGGTCATGCTGGATTAGATTAGTGTCCTTAGGGGTGTTTCATTGGGAGTTGGGTCTCCTCCATACGCTCTCTCTCTTCTCGCTTAGGTTAGGCTAGGTCAAGGATAAATAGGTTAGGCTAGAAATTTCTCTCTTGTCAAAACTTGGCATCTCATCCTGCGACTTTTTCTTGAATGTCCAAATTTACCAAGAGTTTTTTTTTTTTCTTTCTTTATTTCTTGCTTTCTTTCTTTATTTTTGAGATTGGCATAGTTTGTCAAATTTGGCCTCCCCTTTTCAAAACCCCGCTTTCTCTCCAGGCCCCTGAGCTTGTGGGTGATAGGGAGTGGTAAGATAAAAGCAATGAAGGCGGTGTTCTGCATTTTTGCCAAAGAACCTGAACCTCATTTTGTTTTATCTTCGCCAATCCTGTTGTGTCTGCTGGCAGGACACTTTTACTTACCCTGAAGCTGAAGGGCCAAGATGTCTACACAACCTCCGACTACAACATGTAATAAACTCATATAGGTGACGACAAAGCGTGGTCTGACAAGGAAAGTGTTTAAGAATCCCAGAATGTTCATCGTCCATAGTGACTACAAGATGACCTTGAAGATGAAACCGATGTAGAATGTTTAAGGAAGAGAGAAATATTTTACGTGGAATGTTCATTAAGTCAGAGAAACTTAAATGACTTGAAAATCCTACTGAAAGTTTAATCTACCTGACCACAGAACTTGTACGATGACCTTTTCAAGCAACCAGAGGAGTGTCGCCGCCGGGCAAGGAGAGTGGTGAAGGAAGCAACGGAGCCTTAACCGACGACCACTTCTTGGCTGACTGTCCCCCTCCCCTCTCATGTCACTCCAGCACAAGATCGTCGTGTAGTTGAGTAGGCCCTAACCTAATCTTAACATATAAGCTGCTTTAATGCGTAGTGTCCTTCATAGGAGTTTTTTCCAGGTCTTCGAAAAATACCAATGATACGAAAGAAAAAAACATGGGAATAATAGGTATGATAAAAATTTTGTAACTTTAACACGTTATTAATACCATTATGTTTACTTGCATTACAAAGGAACATCGATATAGTGAAAAAAAAAAAAATGTATAGACTTATTTTGCAGGTTGTAAAAAATATATATTGGATAGATGAAAATAATAATCATGGTCAATCAAAGAATGTTGAAGAAAAACATGCATAAAACAACTTTAGAACCCTTTTGGCTTTCTTTAATTAGCAATCACTCTGAAACCCCTTTATTTATCCCTTAAACTCGGTAGAAATTGGAAAATCTATTCTTTTTCTTATCCCCTACTTTTTTGTAGATGTTTATAAAGATTTCACGCATAACTTATTGTGCTGTTAATCGTTTTGTATCGTAGTGAAAGGGTTAGAACGTGATAAAACATACTTTGAAGAGCCATTTCCAGTGACTTATAATGTAATGCCTTAATTGTCGAAATTATGTATATAATTTAACTTTGATGACTAGTTACTCAAAACGAGGATCTTCCGATATTCCATTCCTCTGGTCTTAAAGTACCTCGAAAATATTATATTCTCTTGTTTTCTTCACTTTAATTTGCAATACCTAAACACAAGCGTTCAGACAACCATTATCCCTAAGCCAGTGTTATCGCATAAAAAAAAAAAAATGTTAAGAGGCCCCAAGAGCGTGGAGCGGCTGAGGCTCTAAAAACCTCATGTGGGATCTTGTGTGGCGCTGCGTTCTAAACTTCACTTGGTATTCATTTTATTTGCTTTTATTTTTTTTTTTTTTTACCAAGGATGCATAGAAGGATGATGATGATAGTGACAATAGTGGTGATGTTAATAATGATAATGATGATACTACTGATAATGATAATGATAATATATGATGATAATAATCGTAATAATAGCATATGCTAATAATCTTTTTATTAAGTCGATATGCCACGCTAAGGGAGTGAGCCTGTATAAAACATCCTCACCCACACATTCACAATCCTTTTTTTCTCTAAGTAAAAAAATATATAGAAATAAATGCATACTGCTAAATAGTACCAATGATAATAATAATAATAATAAGGATAATAATAATGATACTACTACTATTGCTACTACTTCTACTACTACTACTACTACTACTACTACTACTACTACTACTACTACTACTACTACTACTACTGCTACTGCTACTACTACTACTACTACTACTACTACTACTACTGCTACTGCTACTACTACTACCACTACTACTGCTACCACTGCTACTACTACTACTACTACTACTACTACTACTACTACTACTACTACTACTACTACTACTGCTATTACAACTACTACTACTACTACAGCAACAACAACTACTGCTACTACTACTACTACTACTACTACTACTACTAATAATAATAATAATAATAATAATAATAATAATAATAATAATAGCAGTGAAGAAAGAAAAAAATCAGAAAAGAGGAATTATACATAAGCCTCCAAGTCTCTTTAGGTAAGAACACTAGCACGCTGCATAACAGATCAACACATTCAGTGGGTTTTTTCCTTCTTTTTCCTCCGGCCTCGTTAGCAGGAGAACTTGTTTATCCTCGCTGCAATAACCTCTCCTGCATTTGGGTAATCACCAAGAAAATGACGTGAGGGTTTTAATGCTGCGATAAATCTTGCACTCTTTTCCACACACACACACACACACACACACACACACACACACACACACACACACACACACACACACACACACACACACACACACACTACACATTTATGTACTTCCGGACGTGCAGACTTTATAACAGGTAATTAAATCACATACTGAAGTTTGTAGAGAAGAGAAAAAAAAATGTGAGCAAGGGAGGAAGAGTGGGTGATGAAGTTAGCTGCGTAGGAAAAAAAGAATATTATTAGGTGTGATTTTGAGAGTGGAGATGGTGGTAGTGGCGGTAGTGGTGTTGGTGGTGACGATGATGGTGGTGGTGGTGGTTGACGTGGCTGACGGGAGAGAATAAGTAAGTTGTCTGGCATCGCAAGGATTACGTTGTCAATAAAGAGAGAGAGAGAGAGAGAGAGAGAGAGAGAGAGAGAGAGAGAGAGAGAGAGAGAGAGAGAGAGAGAGAGAGAGAGAGAGAGAGAGAGGTGGTAAGTTCTGTCAGGATTACCGACCCCTTATTAGTGGTAAGAATATATCTGGTGTGCTGCAGTAACCCCAGGGAGAGAGTCGAGTCGATGTGTCCAACGCGTGACGGGAGATAATGGTGAACAATGGCCTGGGTTTGGGAAGCATATGAAAGGAAAATATCAAATTACCTAGCCTAAAACCTACACACACACACACACACACACACACACACCGCGTTGTGTAGTGGTTACCACGCTCGACTCACACTCGAGAGGGTCCGGGTTCGAATCCCGGAGGCGGCGAGGCAAATGGGCAAGCATCTTAATGTGTGGCTCCTGTTCACCTAGCAGTAAATAGGTATGGGATGTAACTCGAGGGGTTGTGGCCTCGCTTTCCCGGTGTGTGGAGTGTGTTGTGGTCTCAGTCCAACCCGAAGATCGGTCTATGAGCTCTGAGCTCGCTCCGTAATGGGGAAGACTGGCTGGGTGGCCAGCAGACGACCGAGGTGAATTACACACACACACACACACACACACACACACACACACACACACACACACACACACACGTAAAGAAAAAGTCTTAGTGGGTTTTCAGTTCTTTGATTCTCCTCAAAAGGAACATCAATTATTTTAGTTGTTGTGCAGCGTTCTTGTGAATCTCTGTGTGTTTGTGAATGTGTTTTCTTTCAAGAATAGACAGAGAAAGAAGATAATAATGTTAATGTCTTTTCGTGGCGGCATTATAGAACCTTCCCGGAAACGAGACAAAGACAACAATGTAATATTTACAGTATGTGTGTTGGGGCAGACTGAGAAAGCGACGGAATAAAGAGGAAGGACAATGGAAAAGGGAAAGGCAAGGAGGAGGAAAAGTAGAAAAGATGTTGGGAAAAGAATTGAGATAACGGCGGAGGAAACAGGGGAGGTGAGAGGAAGAAATGGACTGTGGTGGTACCATTTGCGGGAAATAGGCCGTTTGAGAACCATAATCGCCATCACCTGCCTTACTAATTGTTATTATTCAACACAAGTGTTTTCTTTACCTAGCCTAACTGTCTAAGATAAATTATTCAGTAAATGGTCAGAAAATAACTGGAATATTGTGAAGAAACTTTTGTTGTTTGAAGAACCAATTTCTTTCTTTATTATTTTTCTTTTTATTATTTATACCATGTGGGCTTTTCACGGGAATTTATGGGCTAAAGGGCTTTATTTGGTCGTTATATTGATTTCATTAAGATATATATATATATATATATATATATATATATATATATATATATATATATATATATATATATATATATATATATATATATATATATATAGAGAGAGAGATAGAGAGAGAGAGAGAGAGAGAGAGAGAGAGAGAGAGAGAGAGAGAGAGAGAGAGAGAGAGAGAGAGAGAGAGAGAGAGAGAGAGAGAGAGAGAGAGAGAGAGAGAGAGAGAGAGAGAGAGAGAGAGAGAGAGATCTGTTTTGCCACAGTAGAAAAAAATACAGCTTTGCCGACCTCAGCACTCCTTGTTGTCAAGTCTAAACAGTCCAACACTCTTAACCAATTTAGTGTTTTGATGCTGGAATGCATTAATACAGTTAGCTATGTATAAGAGTAATGTAAAGAAAAAAACTGAAAAAAACGGTTAGGTAATGATTGTTCGTGATGTGCTGGAGGTCATCTAAATTTAAGATGGCGCAGGCGTGTCCGAGAAACTAAACCTGAACTCTTCAACCCCTTCAGTACCATGACGCGTTTTAATATTAATTCTGGGTAATATTTGGTGATTTTCTACAGCTTCAGAAACTTATGTAGTTATTAAAAAGAGTGAAGACTCTGGACCTTTAATCTTCTGACCACCATAAACCCTTCCTAATGTCAATAAGATGGTCTAAACGTACATAAATCTCAAGGTAAAAATGTGTCCCAGTATTGAATGGGTTAAATACATAGCTGGTGAGACTATGTGCTGATAACGCCTCTAATGATTAACTGTTCTTCAAGACGTCCTCTTGCAGAAGACTGACAGACCTATCGTATATTGTCCATGACTCGTGTCGTTTAATTTATTAAGTAAATAGTGCTGCATGGAATTACAGGTTGAGTGTAGCGCGGGGACGTCTTCAAAATAGATATATCTGACAGAGAAATGTTCTTGGTAAATAAGCTTTACGGAAAAGATGACAAAAAATCAGATCTTGAAGAACTTAAAACTGTAACAGAAAACAGAGCTGAAAACCACATATATTCCTTGAATCGTCTAGGTGAGTTCTTGGTAAATGTGGAAGCACGCCTTTCCACTTACTATAGCAGATGACTTAACCCTATCAGGATGGAAATACAAGATCTTACAGTAAATAATTTTCCTAAACAACCATGGCATGGTTTACGAACATGAAGTAAAGCTGGAATTAATGAATCTCAGAGTAATGGCTTCTTTAAGTTAAAGGAACTGAAATGACAGTAATGCTTGTGTGACACAACTTTTTCCCATCGGTTCCTGGGGAGAACTACATCGCTGAGTATTGGTGGACAGGACATTGCGAGATCGGTGGAGTCACTGGTCAGATTGTAAACAAATTATGCGAACGGTGAACAAATCAACTCCCTTCCAGTTATTAGAGAAAATTGATCTTATGAACAGCTTGCCACAACACCACGAGATCATCCATTCTAGACAATAAAAAAATTCCTTTGAGATCAGAATCTAGTTGAAGAAACTTCAAGTGAAGCAATTTTTTAACGTCGGTGGAATTCCAGAATATGAGTAATGTAGTCCCTCAAATATCTGAACTCTGTTAATCATGGCAAAATAATTCTTAATCATATTTGATATTGAAATGGAATTTGATGAATTAAATAGGTTGAGAGAGTTTAAGTTTATTTTTCGTTAATTAGTATCATTTAGAATAAATCTGTTCCTTCTCATCATAAAGACCGGTTTGGTGTAACTCTTAATACGTAATATCTGATCAACATAAAACTGGACATTGTCACCTGAAGATCTGTATGCCAAGACTTTCGTCCTCGATCTTCTAGGAATTAATTCAGCCAACAAAACTACCGCGCTTTACAAGTCGGTCTCTGCTCATGCAGTAGCTGTAGAATAAGGTAGACAAACTCTGTAGAGATGTTTCCCTACGGTAAGCATCACATTTTATTTAAATTTACTAAATTAATATAATTTAAACTAATATGTTCTATATGTATTACACACACACACACACACACACACACACACACACACACACACACACACACACACACACACACACACACTCGTAAGACGCTACTCTGTGGTGGCTTGCTCGTCACAGAATGCAATTTAGATCCACCCAAGGAACGGCAAATAGATGCCACGCACGCTCGGTATTCCGCAAATAGAATTTCTTGTCAGCTGGACTTTTGGAGCAGCCAGGAGTGAATCCAGTCACTAACAGCACCACCTTTCTTATCTCCGATTTGCCAACAATATCTTCCAAGACGCGAGACTTAAGCTCAGGCGGGGCGGAGGTATGGGCCATGAAAGCAGTCGTGTGGACGTTTCTGAGCTCAAATCCTTCTTAATATTCATGGCGTTCCTAGTCTTAGCGGAGTCTGTGTCACCTCGTTAAGATAAGAAGTTCCATTTATAGCAGCCAAGTGTCCTACGTTCCACACATCAGCGTCACGTGAGGAAATAGCTGCCCTTCCTCACACAAACAAACAACGTGCTGAAGAGAAGTGCAGGCTTTCCGAGGCGTTTACCTGCACCTCTGTTTTCTTTTGTTTTGTTTTTGTTTTTGTCATTTGTGTGTTGCTTTTATTTCTTTATAGTAGGACGTTCTCCTGCTTTTGAAAAGCGTAGTACGCTTTTTCCAATCCACGGATATCGTCAACATCAAAATAGGTGCACGCAGGTAGCAAATGGACACCCTGTCATGCTTGTAACTTTCACGGTAATAGATCATACACTGTTAAAGATTTTACATTTACCTCAATTAAGATTCGCAAATCTCAAAAGCTACCACCAAGTTAAAAAAAAAAAAAGTAGATTAATTTAACAACCTATGCATGACTATCTGTGATCAGAATTACGTCACTATACTTGTGTGTGCGTGTGCGTATGTGTGTGTGTGTGTGTGTGTGGTGTGTGTGTGTGTGTGTGTGTGTGTGTGTGTGTGTGTGTGAGAGAGAGAGAGAGAGAGAGAGAGAGAGAGAGAGAGCGCGCGAGCGTCCATGCTTATAGGTATATATATATATATATATATATATATATATATATATATATATATATATATATATATATATATATATATATATATATATATATATATATATATATATATATATATATATATATATATATATATATATATATATATATATATATATATATATATATATATATATATATATATATATATATATATATATATATATATATATATATATATATATATATATATATATATATATATATATATATATATATATATATATATATATATATATATATATATATATATATATATATATATATATATATATATATATATATATATATATATATATATATATATATATATATATATATATATATATATATATATATATATATATATATATATATATATATATATATATATATATATATATATATATATATATATATATATATATATATATATATATATATATATATATATATATATATATATATATATATATATATATATATATATATATATATATATATATATATATATATATATATATATATATATATATATATATATATATATATATATATATATATATATATATATATATATATATATATATATATATATATATATATATATATATATATATATATATATATCTACCTTATTGTTTTCTTTCTGAGCTTAGCTGTGATCTGTTCACTTATAAGTTTCTGCTTATCACAGATTACTATGTTCTTTTGATTGTCCTTTAGATGTATAGTGTCCCAATTATATGCAGATGTTTAGTTTTTTTTTTCGTTTCTTTTTTTAATCTTCTCACAGACCGTAGGTGTTCAGGTCTTTCAGCATGTTTGGTTCTTGGTTTTCTTCACACCAGGCCGGAGGATTTAATTCAACTGACCTCCAGTATATCATATAAGTGTTTCCACCACACTTTTTTTTTATCATATATATATAATATATATATATATATATATATATATATATATATATATATATATATATATATATATATATATATATATATATATATATATATATATATATATATATATATATATATATATATATATATATATATATATATATATATATATATATATATATATATATATATATATATATATATATATATATATATATATATATATATATATATATATATATATATATATATATATATATATATATATATATATATATATATATATATATATATATATATATATATATATATATATATATATATATATGTCACTTGTAAGATCTGGATTTTTTTTTTTTTTTTATCTTTATTAAAAAATCGTTTTACTTTTCCTTTGGCTTACTCTTACTTAAAAGAAAAATTAGTTTTTAACAAGGCAGCTCATTATTACTTTGCCATAGAGAAAGGGAAACATGTGAGAGCGCTGTGCAATCGATACAGTGACATCATCCAAAGAGCAAGTGTTGATATACACATCTGTCGACGATTACAAGCATTCTGGACATAACTACCAGTGTTGTGGCCAGGGACCGCACCCACGCCACGGCACCCCAACCATTGCTGGTGGTGTAAAGACACTGGCCAGATCAGATAAAGAGACACGCATGATGGTTGATTGATAACCCAGATGTCACGATATGCTTATCTTGATATAAAACCATATTCTCTTTTCCGCAGATTTTTTATACACATATCTTCCTCCCCCTCCAACACAGTCGTATTCATGCGTTTTTGGCTATCTATGGATACGCTCCCTGCAGCGGCAGCACCAGCAGCAACGGTAAGAACAGGTCTGAATCCTATTTGTGAATTTAGTGTGCCATCCAATATCCGGCATTTTACGTATTCCTAACGGGTTTCTTGCTGTTTGTATTCTTGTTAAAAGGTTTACTATATAGCACTTTTCTCATTCAGCTTACTTTTTTTTCACTCGTTCTGCCGGCATCCCACTCTTTCTTTTCTCTCGTCTACTTCAGGATTATATTTTATTCAATGAAAGCCAAGTCTCCGCTCATTATCACTCTCCGGCAACTGCAGTGACTCCACTGACCAGCAGTGTAAGTCTCACACCTGCCCGGATAGAAAATCAATACCGAGTGACACGGAATTACTCCGAGACAGAATCCCATACTGATATGGTTGTATTTAACTTCATCTTGAGAGCAGTGAACATTCGATATGTCATTGAAAATTCCTTCACTAACCTGCAAATTTGGCCAATTCTGTCAAGGAACCAAAAGTTCAGTCTACAGGAGTAAACAGACGTTGATGCTTCCATGAACAGTCAGTTCATAAACGTATGCAATATTACGCAAGGTTCCTTCTTTTCACAAATTAGTGCCTTGGATGAGAAACGAAATGAGATTCCGAATTCATAAATAAAAAAAATCTACCTGATATGCGAGTAATAAGCACCACTCAAAGTCATGTATAGGCAGATGGACAGGAAATGTGGACTGTCTTGACTATCCCATTCATCAGAATTCCTTCTCAGTATCCACAAAACTCTCCATCATTAGTAGGAATGTGATATAGATATGAGTGGAACCGTAGTGCAGTGATCTTGTGGCAAAACTATGAGAGAGAGAGAGAGAGAGAGAGAGAGAGAGAGAGAGAGAGAGAGAGAGAGAGAGAGAGAGAGAGAGAGAGAAAAGGTCAAGAATTGGTGGCATAATCATCGTCATATTACTACACACACACACACACACACACACACACACACACACACACACGTAACGGGTCAAAATTGTGTTGGAAATATTTCAAAGGCGAGAGCGTCATACAGAGAAGGCAGAAGGTTAACCGAGTTTGACGCCGAGGCAAAATATTTTCCTGTTATAGGTAATGACAGTAGACACGCGTCACCTCAACTTTATTCACTCCTTCCTCCTCTCTCTCTCTCTCTCTCTCTCTCTCTCTCTCTCTGCTTCTATCCTCTCCTCTTTGCGTTTTTCCTTACTTTTCTTACATCCTCTCTTCATTACTTTTTATTCTCTTCTCTTTATCTCTTCTAGTATTTCTCTTTCTCTCATTATTCACATCTCTATATTTTCATCCTCCCTCTTTCTTTCATCTGGTCCCTGCACGTACGCCACTTCCTTCACTTCATCCGTTGCTTCTTTCATTTCCCCAGATTCAATACCTCTCGATAATCCCACGCCCATCCATCTCCTCCCCTCTCTCTCTCTCTCTCTCTCTCTCTCTCTCTCTCTCTCTCTCTCTTATTATTATTATTATTATTATTATTATTATTATTATTATTATTATTATTATTATTATTATTATTATTATTATTATTATTATTATTATTATTCTTTCTTCTTCTTCTTCTTCTTCTTCTTCTTCTTCTTCTTCTTCTTCTTCTTCTTCTTCTTCTTCTTCTTCTTCTTCTTCTTCTTCTTCTTCTTCTCTCTCTCTCTCTCTCTCTCTCTCTCTCTCTCTCTCTCTCTCCTCTCTCTCTCTCTCCTCTCTCTCCTCTCCTCTCTCTCTCCTCTCCTCTCTCTCTCCTCTCTCTCTCCTCCTCTCTCTCTCTCTCTCTCTCTCTCTCCTCTCTCTCCTCTCCTCTCCTCTCCTCTCTCTCTCCTCTCTCTCTCTCTCTCTCTCTCTCTCTCTCTCTCTCTCTCTCTCTCTCTCTCTCTCTCTCTCTCTCTCTCTCTCTCTCTCTCTCTCTCTCTCTCTCTCTCTCTCTCTCTCTCTCTCTCTTCTGTCTGGATTTCTTTTGCAAATGTATATATACCTGTGCTGTTGACATGTTTCCTCACAGATATTTTCCATTGTTGTTGTGGCTCTTGACTGTGGCTCTTCCGGTATTGTGGTATTGTGCAACCAGGGACCATTGATCCACACTTGTTGCTAACGCTGAGTCTTTCTTAACCCCTTCAGTACTGGGACGCATTTCACTATATACGTATTCATTCTGGTTACTATTTGGCGATTCTACACAGCTTCAGAAACTTATGTGGGGATTAGAATAGTGAAAACCCAGGCC
>NC_059298.1:4735553-4753053 GCF_017591435.1 Portunus trituberculatus
GTGACATAGGATGTACGGGTTTGTCAGAATCTTTACAAAATGCAGACATAAAACAGAGGTCAGTGTCAAAGCCAAAAATGTAAATAGGTTTAGTGTTTAATTTTGGATGAAAAGGCACATAACTGGATTCATTACCTATACTTCAAAAGGTAGAGATAACGCATTAGAAGTTTAAGAATGGGATGAATGCCAGCAGTAGCAGATATCCATAAATTCTATTCCCTGCAGAAGTGACGTCCTTGGGAGTTGTACAGTTTACAGACTTTGATATCTGCAATCACACATGTCGCAAGTAGTTTCTGTTAAAATCTTTCCCAATAAATTCCATCAATTTGCTTTATCTATCGGACAATAAAAGAACAGATCCGATTGAAACTGAGATATGACTGGTACGCAAGTGAACGTAAATGTTATAGACGTTTTATACCTAGAAGTTTATTATTGTTCTTTACTTTCTTCCTTCGCTACCACCACCACCTTTCATTCTGTGGTTTATTGTGTTATATACTTCGACTTTCTCGTTTTTAGTAACCATGCACTTAATCAAATGTGTGTGTGTGTGTGTGTGAGAGAGAGAGAGAGAGAGAGAGAGAGAGAGAGAGAGAGAGAGAGAGAGAGAGAGAGAGAGAGACGTGGTAATCAATAAGCACATAGCTGCTGCAAGGGCTTTTTATGAGGTCAAGTGAGCGTGAGGGGTTTGTGGGTGCCAGCCTCGCTTCACAAGGATAAAGAACTGTTTGGTGAAAGAAAAGCAAGAGAAAGAGAAGGAGGAGGACGGAGAGAGAGAGAGAGAGAGAGAGAGAGAGAGAGAGAGAGAGAGAGAGAGAGAGAGAGAGGGAGGATTTAGCATGATAGTAAGTTTAGTAAATGGGTTGGTAGTAAAGACGAGAAGAGCGGGGTTGTGGCCTGATGTAGCGTGTAAAGCCTCTGAAAACAAACAAACACACACACACACACACACACACACACACACACACACACACACACACACACACACTAAATATGTTCCTGGTTCGTTTGTTTGTGTGTGTCTTTTCGCCGCTCCAGCACCATTAGAGTGCCTACCTGTTGCCATCTACCTGCTGTTGTTGTTGCTCAAAGCTTTCTGTGAAGATGAGGTCGTGAGACAGATATGCTTTTTTGTGAACGTATGCTGTAGGATGTCCTGAGATGAATAATGAACTTGAAAGGCAATGTAAAAGGGAATGATGGAAAAGCAGAGATCGTGGTGCATTGAATGGGAGCAAGGAAAGGCCGGGGAAGCTAACAGTGAAAGATAGAGAGACAGGATACGAGCTAGGAATGGGCGGGGAGGCGGGAACTGGTGGCAGAACTAACATGTAGGAGAGTGATGGAGGGTAAGTTGACTGATGGGATGAAAGTGTCGAATAGTGAAGGATGAAGAGGGAGACAGCGTTGAGAGAGTGAATATGTGGCAGCAAGAGGAAGGGAGGTTAGAATTGGGATAAATGTGTGGCCACGGGAGGAAAGATTAGGGTGGCGGAGTGCGTGTCTGGCAGAATGAGGGAGCGTTAAGTGGCGGGATGAACGAGAGGTAGCACTGGGTGGAGTGGCTAGATGAGGGTCTGCCAGTGGTGCGGGTGGCGGGGGCTGGCGGCTGTGAGAGTGAGTTAACGAGAGGGTGTGCGTGGATGCTGGGTGAGGTGGGGGGGAAAGAGGTGGTGGATGCTGGGAGAATGAGTGGTGAGGTGGATGACAATGGGGTGGATGCAGGGATGGATGTGGTGAGGGGGGTGTTGATACTGGAAGGAGTGTGATGAGAAGAATGAGAAGGATGTTGGATGCAGGGAAGGGTGTGGTGAGAAGATGGGAAGGGTGATGGATGCAGGGAAGGGTGTGATGAGCTGGAAAGGGTGTTGGATGCAGGGAGAGTGCATGTGTATGAAGGGGATGGATGCTGGGAGGGTTTGTGAGGGGATGGGCAGGTGGGGAGAGAGAGGGATGGAAGGTAAGGCTTTAGGAACATCCTCATTAAGTGAAAGATTCAGGTCACACAGCGTGCCAAGCCGAATGTAGGTTTAAAGTTACTTGCCTCTCTCTTTATCCGTCTTATCGCGACTATCAAGTGATAAAAAAGACAAATTGATAAGTTAGAATAGGAGATACCATCAGATATACTCTCACTAGTGAACAGTAAACTATCACTAGTGAACAATAAACTAGGTACCTTATATATATATATATATATATATATATATATATATATATATATATATATATATATATATATATATATATATATATATATATATATATATATATATATATATATATATATACACACACACACACACACACACACAGTGCAGCATAACCTTACTATTGAACGGCAGGAAATGATTATTTAATAATTCATTCGTGGCTGCCTTATTGTCTTACATAATTGTTTCATGTGGCAGATCGTGTGGTTAGCTTCTGCATGGGCATGATTGAGCCTTATGTCTCTCCATAAAGCAAAGTCACCCGCTGTGGTACAGTGAAACCATGCGTGCTTTGGGGTCCGAGGTCTCCAAGCGCACGGGTTCGAATCCTGTCCACGGTCCGAATGTAGGGTGGACTTCCTCAGTCGGGGCAACGGTTTCCTATTGGGTGGGTTTTGAGAAAGGAGGTACCATAAAAAGTATCCCCTTTAGCCCATAAATTCCCGTGAAAAGTCCACATGGTAGAAATAAAAAAAAAAATAAATAAATAAAAACTCGTTCCTTGCTGCTTACCGTCGTGACCAACTTTCACCTATTTCAGGCTGTAAATATGCAACGAAATTATTGTGTTACGTAATTCATTCTCTTCACCGTTTGATCCATCGACCTTGAGTAAGCAAGACGTCATATGGTCAGCTCACCACACGGCATTCACCAACCTTCTGCTCACTAGATACTCATTTTTTACAATATTTTTACTTCCCTTCAGGTCTGCCTCTTTCTACATTACGCCCCATCAGATTTTTCGCTGATAAGTTTTCTCAAAAGTTTCTTAATCTTTTTTCTAAATGGTTTCTAACTTTTGAGGTCTTCTCCCACACGCCAAGGGTAGAAGCCAACGTTTCATCGCTGATGTTTTATCCCCGACGATTCTTCATCCCCGCCCTGGTTAATTACAAAACTTGGGCCTCTGTGTGCCTTACATTATTTTTCCTCATGGCATCTCGCAGATCGTACACTCATCTGTTTCTAATTTCCATATAATTATGTTGCTCTCTCTCTCTCTCTCTCTCTCTCTCTCTCTCTCTCTCTCTCAATTTTTTTTTTCTAATAACGGGGAACGTCAAACATAATTTAATCGTACGGTAAAAGAGCACTTTAATAATTTTCGGAGCAAACAATGTAATAGATCTTATTGCTAGATAACTATTTATCTCTAGCTGATTTATTAATATAGCCCGAAAAATTAGCTCTGATAACAAATCTACGAGCTCAATATTTTACAACCTGCAAAATTTATTTATGTTTTCGTTTATCCTGGTTTATGTTATTATTTTGTGATGTGTGGGACAATTTTATATGAATGTAATAGTATGTTGTTTTCTTTTACCTTGATGTCTTTATTGGGTAACATATTTTGTGTACTGTTTCCTTTCTAGCAATAGGAATGTTTCAAAAGGAAAAAAATGTGCATTTGTTGATGTCAAAAAAATGAAAAAATGTGTATTCTGTTGGTGTTGGCAGTAACCTCGGTAGGCTCAGTTGTTTGCTTCCTTTCACCAGGAGAAGAGGTGTTTAGTTTGCAATTGCTTTACTTGTACTTATTTATAGTGTACCTGAAGATTTTACATTCCCATGACTACCAAGCACACATTCACATTTCAATCTGGAATAATGTAGGAACGCAAGAAGACTGGTCATACAAAATAACGCTCAAGGCATAAGTAAAAGAGAATAAACAATGAAGAATGGTTCCACTCAGGGTGATCTTCATATCATCAGTGTTTAGGAAAGGATTGAGTATCCACGTACATACCTACCTAAAATTTATTTCCCGACTTTTTTACCAAATTCACTGCGATAGCATCATAAAGAAAACATGTTTGAAATTATCTTTCACAAGTCATTTACTTTTAATCTATTCACAAATTAATTATTCATACTGCTGTGAATTCAGCATCCAAAACGAACTGCAACTTTTTATGGTATGACTGCTAAATATACTATGAATAACCTTCACTTTGCATGTTTATGAAGTTTACGATTATGGCTGGTGCATGTGAGGCCTGACGGTAGTGGTGTGGTGGCTTTGGTCTTCATGATGGTCGTGGGGGTGTGGCAACTCTGCACGGAGAATGGCTGGAAAGAGTAAAATTTCACAATCTCTTTTCCTTCTCCTAGATTGTAATTATAGTGCATTGTTGTATATAGTTGTGTGTTTATGTTGACTGAAGAACATTAATAAAAGGTGTGTGAGAAATAGACTACTGATATAAGGGGTCACTTAAAATGGCGTTATGGACGAGGGAGAAGCACGAAAGAGATGGGAGGAGGTGTTGTGGATGACTAATAATGAAGTGAGGCTACCAAGTGTCAGTGAAGATAAATAGCAAAGTTATATAGTCATGCGATGCCATATGCGCTCTCCATGTCCCGTTACATATAAACACACACACACAGACACACACACACACACACACACACACACACACACACACACACACACACACACACACACACACGCCAGCTACCTCAGTGGTTAGAGCGATGGCTTCACAAGCCAGAGGACCGGGGTTCGATTCCCCGGCCGGGTGGAGATATTTGGGTGTGTCTCTCTTCACGTGTAGTCCCTGTTCACCTAGCAGTGAGTAGGTACGGAATGTAAATCGAGGAGTTGTGACCTTGTTGTCCCGGTGTGTGGGTGTGCCTGGTCTCAGGCCTATCCGAAGATCGGAAATAATGAGCTCTGAGCTCGTTCCGTAGGGTAACGTCTGGCTGTCTCGTCAGAGACTGCAGCAGATCAAACAGAGAAACACACACACACACACACACACACACACACACACACACACAAGTCTATTAGAATAATCAAGTAAACTCTCATGTCCTCGGAAATGCTCACTTATTCTTCACGTCGAGGCACGCACCCACTGACTCCTCACACTTACTACCCCTTTCTCTTCCCTTCACGAGGCCATTGGAGCCGCAATATCCAAGGTTCATGCTCTAAAAGTTATAGTGTTAGTCCATTTATTAGAACAAAGGCAATTCGAAATGTAGAAATAAATAAAAAATTTTGTGAAATTTTATGCTGCATTAAAATGACAAAGTTAGTGATAGTTTGTGTTTCTGTAAGGAAACTGGCGACAGAGTGGGCCTTTTATCTTTATATTTTTGTTGCCCTTGGCCAGTCCTTCTGTCTTACATATAAAAAAAATATATATTTTCGGGGTTTCTTGTTGAATTATAGAAATAGTAGTTTCAAAAGTAATGAAACTCGAGTGTGTGTGTGTGTGTGTGTGTGTGTGTGTGTGTGTGTGTGTGTGTGTGTGTGTGTGTGTGTGTGTGTCCCAGTATGTGGACGATTGAGTGTAGTTGTGGATGTCAGGAGGATTAGGTGTGTGGATGTTTAAATATAGAAAAAAGAAACAAAATCATTTGGTGTAACACTTGAGATCTAATTATCCAACAGCTGCGAATATTTTTTTTTTCAATTCACGCTATATATCTTCAACACCACCACCACCATCACCACCACCACCATTACTAACAATATCACTGCCGTCACACCACCACAACAACCACCACAGCTACTACCATTACTACCATTTCCAGGAATGTGACCGCCACCAACATTCATATTATATCACCACCACAACTACTATTTATATTCCTACCACCAGTAACACCACCACCACCATCAGATATACCACTACCATCATTCATTGACACATGGAGACACACTAATGCTGCTCCCACCACTATCATTTTGATTTTTACCACCATCATCGGCACTAGCACCATTACCATCACCAGTACTATCACAACCATTACCACCACCACCACCAATAACCAATATATTGTCAACCAGAATGACGTATATATATATATATATATATATATATATATATATATATATATATATATATATATACATATATATATATATATATATATAAAAATATATATATATAAAATATATATATATATATATATATATATATATATATATATATATATATATATATATATATATATATATATATATATATATATATATATATATATATATATATATATATATATATATATATATATATATATATATATATATATATATATATATATATATATATATATATATATATATATATATATATATATATATATATATATATATATATATATATATATATATATATATATATATATATATATATATATATATATATATATATATATATATATATATATATATATATATATATATATATATATATATATATATATATATATATATATATATATATATATATATATATATATATATATATATATATATATATATATATATATATATATATATATATATATATATATATATATATATATATATATATATATATATATATATATATATATATATATATATATATATATACCACCAATAACCAAATAAATTGTCAACCAGAATGATATAAAAATATATATATATATATATATATATATATATATATATATATATATATATATATATATATATATATATATATATATATATATATATATATATATATATATATATATATATATATATATATATATATATATATATATATATATATATATATATATATATATATATATATATATATATATATATATATATATATATATATATATATATATATATATATATATATATATATATATATATATATATATATATATATATATATATATATATATATATATATATATATATATATATATATATATATATATATATATATATATATATATATATATATATATATATATATATATATATATATATATATATATATATATATATATATATATATATATATATATATATATATATATATATATATATATATATATATATATATATATATATATATATATATATATATATATATATATATATATATATATATATATATATATATATATATTTTTTTTTTTTTTTTATTATTCATTTATTTTTCTGTTTTCTTTGCGTCATTCTGGTTGATAATTTATTTGGTTATATTCCCGAGATGTGATAGGCTAACATGAGAAGTGCTTCAGTATTAATTTCCGTGGTTATGATCTCCTCACCATAAGCATTTCTACAGTTTTAAAAATGATACATTTTCTCTATAATCTTCTGTTTTATATCAGTACTTCCCAAAGAAAATTTTTTCTTTTGTTTATTATGCATTACCTCGTATTGTGACCATTTCCACACCGCTAGTATTATGTATTATGCATTACCATGCTCGTCAATTTTTAATATTAGGCATTATCAGTACTCTCCAAATAACATTTTTCTTTAATATATTATTCATTATCCAGTACATCTCCGTCAACCTTGAATGTCGTGATTTAAAATTGTGTGTGTGTGTGTGTGTGTGTGTGTGTGTGTGTGTGTGTGTGTGTGTGTGTGTGTTCATTGGGTGGGTATGCTCTTCTCTTCTTTCCCGCAGCCGACCCGGTAGGATGTGTCAGAGGGAGGTAATGGTGGTCTCAGGATTTTGTCCGTATTCTTGTGGTTCGTTTCTGGGAACACCGTCCTGTGGCAGAGGCGTGTGTCAAGGGAATATGGGAAAGGAACAAAGGAGGAAAGAAAAAAGTAAAGGAAAAGAGGTGAGGAAGAAAGTGTGAGATAGTGGTAGAGTAAGTCTCATGCTATTTTATTCTAATGAATATGATATATATATATATATATATATATATATATATATATATATATATATATATATATATATATATATATATATATATATATATATATATTGTTACGAGTAATTCGATGATATGAATACATACGGTTACATTATAAGTGATAGATGGAACTCTTTGTCCTCTAGAGTCATCGATAGTACAACAAATGCACCTTTGAAAAACAACGGAAAAGTGTTAGGACTTCAATCCACATCAAATGGTGTCTGATGCCATAGTAAAAAGTAATTATATTCAGTGGAGTGCATCTATGAAATGCTTTTCTACTGGTGCTGGTTGTCAAGTATCGCAAGCATCCCCCATGAAATTTTTGTTACGTTTGTTCATACGCTGGAGTTTATTATATCAACCATGGTCGAACTGAGTGGCCTGTATTCTCTTGCTATTCCCATTCTGTATTAAATGGTATGGTCACCACAAATGAGTCTGTTGGTGCTTGTTCTTCATTTGTGTTATTTTGTTTCTTCTCTGCTCTCTCCTCTAAGATTTATCTAAGCCTCCTTCTTACCTTGTCTTTCGTCTTCCATCCACTTTCAGTCTGAAAACCTTCTCACTCCCTCCTACCCATCTTCCACTCACATTTCCCTCCTCACTCATCCATCCTTCTTCCCTCTCCTTCCATCTCGTTCCCTCCCTTCCCTCCTTATATACCCCCTCTCCAAAATATTCAATGGTATAAATAAAAAAAAAAAGGCTGTGACGCTTCCTTGTTTCAGTTTCTTTCTTTTATCCCCAAGAGAGATCGCGTTTCCACCTTCCGTCCCTCCAGTTCCCGTCATCCTTATCTCCTTTTGGCTCCTTTTCTTTCTTTTCCTTTCCTTTCCTTAATCGCTTTATGTTTCCCCTTGTCATAGGCGAAGGCCAACGCATACAATGATTTTCCAGTTGGTATTTGCACTGGCTCGAGAGAGAGAGAGAGAGAGAGAGAGAGAGAGAGAGAGAGAGAGAGAGAGAGAGAGGGGCTATCGGACGACAGTAAACAGACAGACAGTCAGAGAAAAGATCGACAAACAAACAGGTATAAACAGAATAGCACGTAAAGACACACACACACACACAGGCAAACACACAAACACACAGACACTGAGGAGGGGATCAGTGGCAGGTTCGCCGGGGCCACGTCGAGCTGGGTGAGGCGGCTTGGGAATCGGCTCAACAAGGAAGTTAAAACAAAACTAAAGATGAGATGCCAGGCTGCAAACTGTACACACGCTCACTATGAAGACATAACGATAGATGAAAAACTTGCCTGCCTCTCTACTTCCACTTCTTCACTTTTTACAGACATGATGACTTCATAATCTGTGATAGTGTCTGTTCGTGTGTGTGTGTGTGCGTGTGTATGTGTGTGTGTTTTCAAAGATGTTATTTTCTGGCAGAATTTCCTTTTTTCTTATTACTTTTTATTATCATCAATTGTCCTTCAGTTGTATCGAGTGAGCTGGGCGTGGCCACCTTTATATGCAGAGAGAGAGATGGAGACCTCAGGCCTGATACTGTATTCATGAATGCCGCGTTTCCACTTCACAATGGACCTTTTCCTATTGAATTTTCAGGTTGCCCGCGCTACCTGCTCTTAACTGGTTGGCGTATCCTTTTCTGATTCGCCTATACTGTGGCCACATTAACATTTTCATCTCCACCTTTTTATATCCCTTTGTCTCGGTGTCTCCGTGTGTTTGTCTGTCTGCTCTCTCTCTCTCTCTCTCTCTCTCTCTCTCTCTCTCTCTCTCTCTCTCTCTCTCTCTCTCTCTCTCTCTTGTATGTACTTTCGAATCATATTTTTCAAGGGGAGCAGTGAGTGTAATTTTAGCGTAGCCAGAGTCCAAGCAGAGCCCAAGTGTTTGCTGCCAGTTATGTGCAAAGCCGTTAAGTGGACTTGGGTTGTGATGTGTTGTCATTGTTCTGCAACCCTGTGTCATGCTGTGCTACGGCTACGGTTACATGTGAGCTAATAGGGAGGCCAAGGTCACATTTACACCTAGTGATCACTACAGTATGCACAAAGAAGCGGTCAGCCTGTGGAAAGTATGATTGATCTGCTCGATTGCCACTCACTTTTGTAATGCACTGATAGGCTGTTTGAACGAGGTTAGTGGGTCATTTAAATTTCGAGTTGATTTTATGGGGATACGTGAGGATTAGCATGAGGAGGTTGTAGACATTAACGCATCATAAAAGAGCTATGCATACATCTGCGAGTATGAATATATTTTAAAAGGTGAAATAAAGCGAAACAAACCATGGGAGAAAAAAAGTGTTTTTAACCTAGAAGTTTTTTTATTTCAAATATATTCTTTTATCTATTTTATTTATTTATTTATTTTTTTATGGGTGCGTATGTGCCAGCCTTCCGTCATTCATATTCATATAGGCAAACTTTATTTTGTGGACTGTGTGAAAACTTCCGTAGCGGTATCGCACCTTTTCATTATCAACTTTTTTTTCGAGTTTTGAAGAGAATAAATGAATACATTTTGATGCCCATGATGACTGGTTAATGTATTTTACGTGTGTGTGTGTGTGTGTGTGTGTGTGCGTGTAATTCACCTCGGTCGTCTGCTGGTCACCCAGCCAGTCTTCCCCATTACGGAGCGAGCTCAGAGCTCATAGACCGATCTTCGGGTAGGACTGAGACCACAACACACTCCACACACCGGGAAAGCGAGGCCACAACCCCTCGAGTTACATCCCGTACCTATTTACTGCTAGGTGAACAGGGGCCACATATTAAGAGGCTTGCCCATTTGCCTCGCCGCTTCCCGGGACTCGAACCCGGCCCTCTCGATTGTGAATCGAGCGTGCTAACCACTACTCTACGCGTGTGTGTGTGTGTGTGTGTGTGTGTGTGTGTGTGTCTATATATATATATATATATATATATATATATATATATATATATATATATATATATATATATATATATAACGCTCAACATTATTGTTTTAAATAAATTTTACCGACATCCATATATATATATATATATATATATATATATATATATATATATATATATATATATATATATATATATATATATATATATATATATATATATATATATATATATATATATATATATATATATATATATATATATATATATATAAATATAAATAACGCTCAACATTATTGTTTTAAATAGATTTTTACCGACATCCATATATATATATATATATATATATATATATATATATATATATATATATATATATATATATATATATATATATATATAAAGAATAAATAACGCTCAACATTATTGTTTTAAATAAATTTTTACCAACATCCATTCACATTAAAGTGAAAAAAATATCATGTTGCTCTTGATGGCTTTTTCAGCAGCAGGGATGAGAACAATAGTCTAATTAGTTAGGATAAAGTTTACCATTCACCTGGTGTTGCGGAAGCCATGCTACATAGCGGCGGCCACAACCCTAGGCCAAGTGTTTCCATATGCGTGTTCTATATATCCTTCTGAACTATTCTGTCTAAACACCTGCAGGTCATGGTGCAGTACTTCACTGTCGGCGCTAAGTCAGCATTCGTGTCTCAGGAAAACGTGTCTTTTCTTTATCCGATCACACGAATTATGGCAAAACTACTGTGTCTTTCACCATTCCTAGTAAATAGAGAGAGAGAGAGAGAGAGAGAGAGAGAGAGAGAGAGAGAGAGAGAGAGAGAGAGAGAGAGAGAGAGAGAGAGAGTTGCAGAATGATCGAGACTCAACTTAATGAAAAACTGTACTAAAAAGCATCGTTTAGAATTAAATGAAGGAAACTGACGGTAATTTTTTTTTTTTAAATGTGGATTAGTCACGGAATAGCAGTCTTCAAGTGGCTGAGAGAGAGAGAGAGAGAGAGAGAGAGAGAGAGAGAGAGAGAGAGAGAGAGAGAGAGAGAGAATAGCAGAAAGTGAGTCCTATATGCATTTATTCTGAGTGGAATGCTTGCCTTACTTTTGGTAAATATTCTGGCCAAGTAAAGCGTGTGGATAGAGGTTGCTTGAAATATTGTGGAAATTTATGTGTGGAAGGAATGGAGACAAATGGGGAGATATAAAATGGCTTGAAGTTGTTGAGGTACGCCGGGAGTACAGAAACCGAGATTTCTACTGCTATTCCTCAACCTCGAGTCCAGCTTGTTTGCGCAGCTGGAGTAGAATCTTAAAATATAAACTTATATTGACAGGTGATTCAACTTTGCAGGTCTGGATTGAAGTCTTCAGAAGCAGATACGTAGGCCACCTGCCATTCATTCCGTTCATCCTTTCACTGTAAAAACAACACAACAGGCCCAGGCAGATGCAAACGCAGTCACAATCACAAGTTTGAAAAGTTAATGGACAATTAAGAAAACTGAAATATACAAACAAATTAAGAACAATAAAACAGACAGCTTTGTTTAGAGCAGAAATATTGTGATATTTTACTCTACTCTTGAAAAATTCTGGCTTGAAGCTCTGTCTCCTCACTGTATGTAAGTATGCAACGCAGCGTCCAGAGCTCAACGTTGCTCCACGCTTACCATTCAGAGGACTCAGAAATATGCATCACAGAAGTAGCTGACGTGGTGATGATGAATATGATGCAAACACCAGATAATCTAATGAAATTTGCAGTTCACAATTCAGCAACATAAATGGAGGCCAGAAAAACCACAAGACCAAGTGGTGTGGCTCCTTCCTGCTCTCAAATACTTTTAGAAGGAAAAGAACCTTTCCTGTAATGTAAGTCTCAATATTCGATGAGCCTCTGTCCCGCTTCTGTTGTATTTCCTTTGATTTTATGTTCTTGCTTTCTCAGCATATACAATACTTTTATCTTGGAAGTATGGCGAGACACGCTAGAAAACAACATAAATGGAGAGATTAGAAAAAAAAAGTCAAGCGACAGAGGGATAACACTCGAAATGAACACGTTAGAGATGAACGAACCAGTTTGGAAAATTCACTAGAACGGATGGACGCGAACTTCACAGTAGATTGTGGCACGGTTTACACCTCTAAGATTTAACCATTGTTCTGGTATTTGTCATATATATATATATATATATATATATATATATATATATATATATATATATATATATATATATATATATATATATATAATCCTGAGACTGTGTGTATACTTTAAGCCACCCACCACAATAATTTCGTAACCAAACCTTTCATAGGCCATCTAGAGCTCCGTGATGTTTCGTTTAGAACACAGCACTCCGATGAGTATAACGAAAGAATTCAATGTAAGCACATATATCCGTACATGTGTGACCCTCGAAATCTTGTAAAGAATAATTTAGTTGACTAGCGTGCAAGCAGATAATGTGAAATTATATCAAGTAAAGCAAGAAATGTTGTAGAAAACAAGTACTGAAGTGAAGATGTTACACCGTATAACTGTATTTTTGAAAAGACAAGGCCGCAACAAAACATTTATGGCAGTGGTCGTCTGTGGTCCGGAAACCTGTGTTAATCCTTCTTGTGACAAGGGGAGCGTATGGACTGGAGAGGCTCGGCGATTTTCAATACCACAAGCAGCCAGCTCCGGTTTAACAATATACTTCAAGACCGCCGTAGATACCAGAACTCTTATAGAGTTCATGATAATCAATGACAATATGTGGGTTTTCCATAGGCACAGCTTATATGGATCTATGTGGCTTGGTTGGCTCTGTGTCTTCCATCGCTTCACTTCCAACCGCCTCCAGGTGCAGCACCACGCTCGCTCCCCACCCTATTAAGGAGGACCTGTCTCTTTGTCAACTCGAGTCCACAAGCCAACAGGTTACCCAGACTCTTCATTCCATACTTTTCAACGCTATCAGTGGTGCCTGCAGGTCAAGTGCGTGACAGTCCCAAGAATGTTGTCCCATACCGTCCCTATTGTTGCATGTCACAGATATACTCGTGTATATATATATATATATATATATATATATATATATATATATATATATATATATATATATATATTATATATATATAATGTAATGATGAATAGTAAGAATTATTGTGGTGATGATGGTGGCGATGAATAATAGGAGTGATGGTGATGAGGAATTATTATGAGTAGTGATGCTGGTGGTGGTGATAGTAGTAAGACAGATTGTCGCCATAAGGAGTGACGATAGCTGTGATGAAATGTTGCCCACTTTACAATTTACTGCCATTTATGCCACCAGCACCTGCTCACTTTTTCAAAGCCACCCTGCTCCCCGAACACGGCCTCCCACACTCCGACCGTGCCACTTCAGTAAATAGCCTCAGAGCCACTCCACTTTAAATGGACTACATGTTTTGCCCAGAATATATAGCGCACCTCAGGATAAGCCACCCTGTCTTTCAACCTGGCAATTACGCCGAAGACTCGAAACTCTAATTTATTCTGTCCAATCTTTTCTTTCCCACTATTCCTCCCTCCTCCTCAATTTGGTGGCCATCTGATAGAAATTAACCATCTCTATCTTCAACACTCATTTCTCCATTCACACACACACACACACACACACACACACACACACACACACACACACACACACACACACACACACAATAGATATTTGGGTGTGTCTCCTTTCACGTGTAGCCCCTGTTCACCTAGCAGTGAGTACGGGATGTAAATCGAGGAGTTGTGACCTTGTTGTCCTGGTGTGTGGTGTGTGCCTGGTCTCAGGCCTATCCGAAGATCGGAAATAATGAGCTCTGAGCTCGTTCCGTAGGGTAACGTCTGGCTGTCTCGTCAGAGACTGCAGCAGATCAAACAGTGAAACACATGGTTACCATAGTTATTATTGATTATTTCTTTTTACTATGGTTATAATTTCTGATTTATTTTACTATGGTTTTGATTATCATATACTAGTATTGATAATTATTTTCATACTTGAGGGTTAGGTTCGCACTGCAACCGCCCCCCAACCCCCCCGCAAAAAAAAAAAAAAAGAAGAAAAAAAAAGTCTGTAGAGAAGCTTCGGCTTGACAGACTGAGCCAAAACCTGTTCTGTATATATTGTATATATAATGTTTGTAACATAATGGGAATAAACATTTACTTACCTACTTACTTACACGCACACGCACACACACACACACACACACACACACACACACACACACACCATTACATATGAACGGTAGCTCAGTGGTTAGAGCGCTGGCTTTACAAGCCAGATGACCGGGGTTCGATTCCCCGGCCGGGTGGAGATATTTGGGTGTGTCTCCTTTCGCGTGTAGCCCCTGTTCACCTAGCAGTGAGTAGGTACGGATGTAAATCGAGGAGTTGTGACCTTGTTGTCCCAGTGTGTGGTGTGTGCCTGGTCTCAGGCCTATCCGAAGATCGGAAATAATGAGCTCTGAGCTCGTTCCGTAGGGTAACGTCTGGCTGTCTCGTCAGAGACTGCAGCAGATCAAATAGTGAATTACACACACACACACACACACACACACACACACACCATTACATATGAACGTAGAGAAATATGAGAAGTTACAAGGAAGTTTCAGACACACACGTGAAAAATCCCTGAATAAAACATACCGAGTCTATTTCCACATCCATAAATTTATGTAATCTTATAAAGCTCAATATCGACTCGCCCGTAAGCAACTTGCTATTAACTTTGCACTATATTTTTCACACACGCGCCTGCAAACACATACACACACACACACACACACACACACACACACACACACACACACAATCTCTCTCTCTCTCTCTCTCTCTCTCTCTCTCTCTCTCTCTCTCTCTCTCTCTCTCTCTCTCTCTCTCTCTCTCTCTCTCATTTGTCTGGTGTTGTGTTGAATGAATGCAATACAGTTAGAAGGCTAAACCAATACCACTTCAAGCTCATCTCGATCGTCTAGGCGGGGAGCATATTTGGCATGTATTGGCCCAACCTCCTACCTTTATTACATCCGTGCAATGCTCGCAACAGCCGAGAAGTGAGTGGATGGTTTGGAGATGTTTTTTGCCCTGCATCATAGAGAGAGAGTGTGGTGCTGATGCTGCTGATGCTCTTCAGAATAATGTGGATGGTGGGGATAGTGGTGGTGGTGGTGGTGGTATTGATGCATGGTGTGTGTGTGTGTGTGTGTGTGTGTGTGTGTGTGTGTGTGTGTGTGTGTGTGTGTGTGTGTGTGTGTGTGTGTGTGTGTGTGTGTGTGTGTGTGTGTGTGTGTGTGTGTGTGTGTGTGTGTGTGTGTACATTTGCTTCACAGGATATGTAATGAAGTTACTCGGCTCGTGTCTTGACCGCATCATTCATCCATAAGAGGAACCAGATTTTCACAAAGGATAAAAAGATGCTGATTTCACTTAGTTCAGAATGTTGCATACAGAGATGAAAGGCATGACAAATATTTGACAGCGTCTCATCTACATGGGGATGACTTACATCACGATGGTAATGGTGTCTCCGTGGATAACAGTACCAATAACCATGACAAAGTAACTACTGGAGAATATAGACGCAGCATATATTAGATTATATATATATATATATATATATATATATATATATATATATATATATATATATATATATATATATATATATATATATATATATATATATATCATTAATTGCGAACATTTTTAGAAAGACAGGAAAAAAATAATAAAAGAAAAGAAAAGAAACACAGAAATTGTGGAAAATATTTTATTCCACAACCACAAGCAACAGAACTATGTTAATATCTGTTGTACTGTTGGGCATTTAATTACGCAGCTATAGTCAATTGATTTAATTTAACTACACAAGGAATAATTACGTGCTAATACTAACGTAAATAATTTTCATAACTATAAAATTGTTACAAATGAAACAATGAAACATTTCAAACGAAGCACTGTCGTAAAACTCGTGAATGCGTGGCTCCGAATCTTACGGCAATTCACAGGTAGCCACCACTACGAGTACATCAAGGACAACTCACACTGCACTTATAGACTGCTTGACCCAGTCCGAGTCATCAAAGTTATGAGACTTGCAAATAAAGGATCGCTGCCATTGAACCTTGACTGAACTGCTAACCAGTAGGGATAGGAAGGGGTTACTTGTAGGCGTGCCTTACGACCAATGATAATTAACAACAAAAGATAAGTGGTAGTCCTGTTATAATCTGTTTCATATTCATTCCCACATTAAATAGTCAGCATTACTTTACATACGTACGTATGTGGTTTGATTTTCAGTAATGGATCAAGGACAAGCACATACGGTACCTACCTATCTATCTACCTTGCGAACCGTGAGTGACACTAGAAAAGCTCAAGTGTTTGCATAAATGGAAGAAATGAAGTTTATGAAGGACGACTAGGAATGGCCGAGTTAAATTTTGCATAGGAATATAATAAAAACAGGATGCTTATTATTAGAAATAATAAGAAAGAATTATAAAGAAATAAAATAAAAGTTGGTCTGAAATAGATTAAATAAAAGTTGGTCTGAAGGGAATTTTTTATATTCTTTCCTTCATGAAAGAGTTCTCCAACAATAAACAGGAACTTGGATTTCAACAATGGCTCACAAAAAAGAAGAATTCTTCATTGTCTTTGTAATTTTTCGCTGTGTTATTATATATAA
>NC_059298.1:4758053-4760553 GCF_017591435.1 Portunus trituberculatus
TGTCTCGTTAGTCTGTAGGTAACACTTACCACACACAGCAGACGGGAATATGTGCGGAGAGTATGTCAGTCGATGGTCCCTGAGTTGAATGCGGTCACAACAACAGTCTTGCTTCACGAAATATTACAAAGGCGGAACTCATCACTTATGCTGAGTAGCTGCCTCTCCGTGAGTTGTTGCAGAACAGAGCAAGAGATGTTTTCTTCATCATAAGTTTAATAAGACAGCCAGAGTGAGCTAAACAAGAGCGTTCGCACCGCAGATTTAATATTACAAACGCGCACTTGTTGCTGGCAGGCTGAGCGATGGGTGGAGACGACCAGGACGCGGCCGCCTGCTTGCCAACCCGCCCAGGACTGAGTTTCCTGGAGCTCGCCCAGCCCGACCCTTCGCCCGCCGTGAGCCGCGCCGCGTGGGATGGTACACGGATGCGTGTTTTCACCTTTCCTCGTAGAAAGACGCTTGGAGATGGCTCGCTGTTATACAGTAAAATCTTGTAGGTAGATGTGAAGGCGTTCCCAACAGCTAAGTTTGCTAATTATAACCTTAGATGCTTAGTAAATAATTCGATTACAAGGCACTCCCGCGTGGCCTCCGTTACATCTGATCATTAGACACTAAGTAAACAACGTGATTACGTGTCGTTCCCTCCCTCTTATGGCCTTCCCTACATCTGACGGATGACACAATCTTCATAAGGAGATTATATTTAGAAGCATGAGTTTAGGAAATAAGCGAATGGACAATCCGTGCACCATTGCGGGAACTGTTTAGGTTCAGCTTTCAATATCTCAAGTGATAGGATATAAATAAGGGTGTAGGTGCATCAATTCACATAACATTTTCTCCTTGAATAAAAGGATATAGAATGGAAAAAGATAATTTCATTTTTTTCTCGTTAGGTTTTTTCCATTCTAATATTTCCCGCCTTTAATTTTGCGCAAGCTACTCTCCATTATCACACTTACTTCAAGTCTATATGTTTCACCTTATTTCATTCAGGTGACTATTAAGTTATCTAGCTTTGTTTGATTTTGCAATAAGAAATTTCATTGTCATTGCCATTTCCTCGTTATTAAATAATATAATGTAGTACACTCCTTGATCTGTTCACTCATGTTGTGATGGATCTACAGTTTACTCATAGGACAGTGTCTTATTTTTTTTTTTTTTCCTGGCAATCTGCGAACCTGCTTCCCTGTGGTTCATAGTTCACGTGTGGAAGCCACTTACATACCCTAACGTTACCTTATAAACCTTAATTTAGAAAATAAATAATTGTAATAAAAAAAATTATCTTCATCTAACAACTTAGCATTATTATCTGATACACCTTATGAGCATTTACTCAGACATGCGAAACAGAAGCAAAATTAAGTAAGTAACAGAAACCTAGCGAAGCAATTAGTGACGTTATCCATTATCCCGCCAAGGGAGGAGAGGATGTGCTACTTTACACCGAGGTGTTTAAAGACCTAACCTTAGCATGCTCCCTTCTCTACTGAGACTTACGAGCGCCCTTACGAACGGCTGGTTTCAGATAAATGGAACGAGAACTGGGACGCGAAACTGAAGATTCACCAGTAATTAGCCGAGGAAAAGAAAAAAAGGAGGAGGAAAAGAATAGTGTCGCATGGCATCCTGCTAGAATAGTTTTTAATTACTTGCTGTTATTGGAGCGAGGAATTACGCCTCGATAAGCATTATGGAGAAGCAGAGGAGGAAGGAGATGAACAACCATGTGCCCACCACCGCCACGTGGCTTGTGTCCCTGGAGAGAAGCGCCTTCATTCCATCAGGAGGAAGATAATAACCGCTCCTTGAGTTTTATGTTTTTACTTGATTAACTATTATTTTGTCGCTCTGTGCTGTTCCATTAGTAACTGAAACCTGCCTTTACCATGATTAATGTCCAATTGCTGCCGACACCATTATCATAATCACCGACACTAGCAACATGAACAACGACACCACTCAATACTGCCATCATCATTATCATCATAAGCAGCAACACCAGCACCACCACCACCACCAACAACAACAACAGCAACAGCAACAACAACAGCAACAACAACAACATCAACAACATCAACACTACATTCGTTATCATTAGCAAAAAAGTAGCAATGAACAACAACAATCGCCACTACCACCACCACCAACAACAACAAAACATCAACTACAGTGCATTCGTTATCAACAGCAAAGACAGCAACAATTGTACTACTATCATCATTAATATTTGTCTAATTACCTTTACTATCAACATCATCGTCACTATCACCTCCATATTTCTACAGTGATCACCATAGCTTTCAGAAACATACCCATCCCCATCACAGGCCGAATGTCACGCACTGTACATTTCTGGCTATCCAACAACTTGACAAAAAATTCTTTCAGTGAGAAGTATGAATATCTTATCAGTTCTTCTCGATACATATAACACTAATGCAAATATCTGTCTCCAGTGTTTTCTTCACTCTTTTTTTCCTTGTTA
>NC_059298.1:4765553-4798053 GCF_017591435.1 Portunus trituberculatus
GGAAAACAATATTACGAAGAACTATAATTATAGGCATGAAGTAGTCAGAGGGAGGAGGATAAGGAGGGAGAAGCCCAGAATCATCCAAGGTGGAGTTGTGAGCAAAGATTTGAGAAAAGAGTTCAGCTTTAGAGACAGAAGTGATAGCAGTGGTGCCATCACGATGAAATAAAGGAGTGAAAGATGAAGAAGTGAAGTTATTGGAGATGTTTTTGGTTAGATGCCAGAAGTCTCGAGAGAAGTTTGAGTTTGAAAGATTTTGACATTTTCTATTTATGAAGGAGTATTTGGCAAGTTGAAGAACAGACTTGGCGTGATTCCGGGCAGAGATATAAAGTGCGTGAGATTCAAGAGATGGAAGGTTCAAGTACCTTTTATGGGTAACCGTGCTATACATATCATGTATAGCACGAGAACAAGCTGTGTTAAACCAAGGCTTAGAAGGATTAGGTTGAGAAAAAGAATGAGGAATGTACCCCTCCATGCCAGACATTATCACCTCTGTTATGCGTTCAGCACACGGAAACAGTAATAATTCCAGGGAAAAACAGCATAATACCTCCTCAGGTCCCCCAACTGGCAAAGGCAAAACGCCAGAGGCACCTCTGCCTTGGGCGATCGTAAGGAGAGATTGGAGAAATAGGACAAGATACAGAAATGAGATTGTGAATGGAGGAGCCCAACAGAGATGAAAGGGTGACAGCATAAGCAGAAGGATTAGATGTGGGGAAGAGATCAAGAATGTTGGGCGTGTCTCCGAGACGGTCAGGAATACGAGTAGGTGTCGCACCATTTGCTCTAGGTCATGGAGGATAGCAAAGTTGAAGGTTAGTTCACCAGGATGGTTAATGAAAGGAGAGGAAAACCAAAGCTGGTGGTGAACATTGAAATCTCCAAGAATGGAAATCTCTGCGAAATGGTAGAGGGACAGAATGTTTTCCACTTTGGAAGTTAAATAGTCGAAGAATTTACTATAGTCAGAAGAGTTACGGGACA
The DNA here is from genome assembly GCF_017591435.1 of Portunus trituberculatus. Taxonomy (NCBI): domain Eukaryota; kingdom Metazoa; phylum Arthropoda; class Malacostraca; order Decapoda; family Portunidae; genus Portunus; species Portunus trituberculatus. The sequence continues at coordinate 4,766,550 of NC_059298.1, forward strand.
GATTGACAGCACAGATTAATTTAGTTAGAGAGTGACTGTTGAGTCGAAGCCAGATATATATCTATATATCTATCTATCTATATATCTATCTATCTATCTATCTATCTATCTATATATATATATATATATATATATATATATATATATATATATATATATATATATATATATATATATATATATATATATATATATATATATATATATATATATATATATATATATATATATATATATATATATATATATATATATATATATATATATATATATATATATATATATATATATATATATATATATATATATATATATATATATATATATATATATATATATATATATATATATATATATATATATATATATATATATATATATATATATATATATATATATATATATATATATATATATATATATATATATATATATATATATATATATATATATATATATATATATATATATATATATATATATATATGTGTGTGTGTGTGTGTGTGTGTGTGTGTGTGTGTGTGTGTGTGTGTGTGTGTGTGTGTGTGTGTGTGTGTGTGTGTGTGTGTGTGTGTGTGTGTGTGTGTGTGTGTGTGTGTGTGTGTGTGTGTGTGTGTGTGTGTGTGTGTGTGTGTGTGTGTGTGTGTGTGTGTGTGTGTGTGTGTGTGTGTGTGTGTGTGTGTGTGTGTGTGTGTGTGTGTGTGAATTAGCTTGTCCTCTCAAAACATCTCATAGAAACACTGTTTGATATAATTCAGTATTGAACATTATTTTACAATTGGTGGATCAAACATTACAAGAATACGAGGGCTTTGATGCAATCACTAAAAGATTTATATCAAACAAAGCTAAACACTTGTTCACTTGTATGTTTAATGTATGGAATTTTGTATCTACTAATGTCCTCCATAGAATAACAATTACACTTACACTGGAAAAGTACCTTAAAAATTTTAACTTATCTAGATTCTTTATCATTGCCGTGCTAAGATGGTTGTTGCAATAGTTGAGTAGTGAAGGTGGGTAGATAAATCTCAGGTTGCTCCAGATATACTTTATTTCTCTTTCGTTTCGACTAAAAGTCTTCCTCGGACAGATTGAAACGTAAGAGAAGTAAAGTATTCCTGGGTCAACCTGAAATTTGTCTGATAACTTTACTACTCAACTGACCCTACAACTGTATCAAGTGGTGCAGTAATTATATCTTTTTATTGCTTATATAACTAATAATTCATGTATTTTTCCATGCAGCACAGTATTTCCTCTCTTTATCTCTTTACCAGATGTCTTATTTCAAATTACATAGAGTAGCTTATTTCATAACCTATTAAAAATTAACAGGACTACTTATTTGTTTTCCCTTTTGAATTTATTCAAGGAAGCCAGTCACATGCTTTAGCTTTCTTAGTTTCTGTATTGGGTAATGTGTGTCAGATTTTTACCCTTATGTTTTTTTTACCGTCATGCCTGAGAACTGTAACAGAACGATGATGTAGCCACAGGTTGCATTCAGTATCTGAAAGAAACGACATATAAGATATGTAAAATTGATAAATCTCAATTGCAACTCCTGTATGTAATGTTTCGCAATTCGTGGACCCCTTGCTTATTTCTTTGGCTGGTGACAAGAATGAAGATAAAGGATATGGAATGGATGAGGCGCGGTACTAAGGATCTCAGGAATGCTTACAGAAGATGATTGCTTTTAGGCGTGATAACTGACGAGATGGTTTTGATATGTCTGACTCTAAAACAACAGCCAAAGTTTCACCTAAATTCCTAGAAGAGGATGACCAAGAAGCAGTGAGTAGGAAAGCCAGACCACCAGCAGAGCCCTCCCATACTGGCGATCAGGTATACTCTTAGAGTGTGAAGTGATTGATATTGAAGAATCAGTCTATTGATGATTAATTGAAAAACTTTAGAAAGGCTAGAAATTAAATCAATTGGACTGTAGTTTGAGGGGTTGTCTACATTCTGAATGTAGACAAACTTCCAACACGAAAGAAAGCAAGATACTGATAGACTAATTTGGAAGACTTTGACTAGGGAATGTGTAAGCAGGGAGGCACTGTTTTGGAGAACTATTGAAGTGGTACCTCGTCAGGTCCGTAAGGCTTCTGAGGGTGAAAACCAGCACGGGCAAACATCATTCCGAAGGATCTTAGTGGGAGGCGTGAAATAATCGAAGGAAGGATGGAACAGAGGAAGCCCTCCTCCTCATGATGATGATTGTTGTTGTTGTTATTGTGGTGGTGGTCGTGGTTGTGGTTCTGGTGGTAGTGGTGGTGGTGGTGGTGGTGATAGTGCTGGTTCAGTTACTGTTATAGTAAAACATTATTTTTTTTTCCTCTCAACTCGTTAGTACTCACTCCGGTGATGTTGCTGAGGCAAAGAACGTAGAGGCCCCCAATGCTTATTGTAAGGGGCACCTTTGCAAGCCTATAGATGGCTATCTGTTGAAAGTTGAATACGTACTATGTTAGTGAGTGCTTGGCCATATCTTGGTATACTGTCTCCTACGGTGCATGAATTCCTTTTGTTTAAGGATAATAATCTAAGATACCACATATCTGCCCGCTTTGGGCTTTGCTTTATGTGCACAGGACCATCTTCACCCTACGCCGTCTTCTATTTTCTCTCGCGGAACACACACACACACACACACACACACACACACACACACACACACACACACACACACACACATATGCACGCACGCACGCGCACACGCACACACGGGCACACAAACGCACGCACGCACACACACACACACACACACACACACACACACACACACACACACACACACACACACACACACACAGATTCGTTTTATAAATGTGATTATAAAGCATCAAACTTAAAGAATTACGATAAAAAAAAAAAGTTAGGCAGTTTAGCGCTGTTATTAAACCAAATTTTCCTCCGCTGAAATACCACACCTGCTCAGGCACCTGCATCCAGTAAGTCTGACCGTTCTCTTCCCACTGCTTTGTGTGCAACAGCAGTAGCCTTGGAGCGGCAGCCTAAGGAAGAAAAATTACTCTCATGGATAATGGTGAATAAGTTTGTTGATCAACATGAATCTCCACATATTATTTTGATCTACCATTTCATATATTAAAGACTTCATTCTAAGTTCCGATATAGTGTGATATCATCGAGACCAGTTTCACTAAAAAATAAATAAATAAATAAATAAATAAAACATTAAAAGGATAATTGCGCAACTTCTCTTGAAGAAAGGAAGGAAGAGACTGATTGACCTACTGGTCTTCTTGTACAAGACGGCAATAGAAGTGGTTGCGTGTTGAACGGAAGGAAATTAGCACGTTTTATGTTTAATGTATTCTAAGGGGTTCCATTTATTTTTTGTTTACTCAGGTTTATATGTGAATCAGTATAGATAAACAACTGAAAATAATCTAGAGAGAAACAATTAAAGGGTGCGATCTGTTATCTGAAACACACTTGTTTGATACACAAGCAAATGAGATCAGGAATTTCGCTCGAAATTAAAAGAAAACTCAAGATTGATGTTGAATATATATATATATATATATATATATATATATATATATATATATATATATATATATATATATATATATATATATATATATATATATATATATATATATATATATATATATATATATATATATATATATATATATATATATATATATATATATACAGAGGAGGATATTTGAATGTTATTGAAGAAGAGGGGATAGTTGTCTTTTATTTTTTATGTAGGACAGAGGGCAAGAAAAATATAAAAAAAAGAAAGGCCCACTTGAATGCTGGTTCTCTAGAAGCTAAGTAGAGTGTTAGCCAAAATTAGGGAGCAAATGTCTTGATACCTCCCTCTTAAAAGAAGTTAAGTCATAGGAAGACAGAAATACAGAAGAAGGTAGGGAGTTCCAGAGTTTACCAGAGAAAGGTATGAATGACTGAGATTAATGGTTAACTCTTGCGTTAGAGAATTGGACAGAAAAGTGATAAGAGGAAGAAGAAAACCTTGTGCAGCGAGGCCGCAGGAGGAGGGGAGGCACGCTGTTAGCAAGACCAGTAGAACAGTTAGCATGAAAATAGCGATAAAAGATAGAAAGAGATGCAACATTTCGGCGGTGAGAAAGAGGTTGAAAACAGTCAGTCAGAGGAGGGGAGTTGATGAGACGAAAAGCCTTTGATTTCACCCTATCTAATAAAACTGTGTGAGTGGAACCCCCCAAAACATGCGGAGTGTACTCCATATATGGGGTGGATAAAACCCTTGTACATCATTAGCAGTTGGAGGGGCGAGAAAAACTGGCGGAGTCGCCGCAGAACGCCTAACTTCATAGAAGCTGTTTTAGCAAGAGATGAGATGTGAAGTTTCCAGTTAAGATTATGAGTAAAGGACAGACCAAGGATATTCAGTGTGGAAGAGGGAGACCGTTGAGCGTCATTGAAGAAGGAATAATTGTCTGGAAGGTTGTGTCGTGTTCATAGATGGAGGAATTGAGTTTTGAGACATTGAAAACTATTAGATTTTTTCTGCCCCAGTTGGAAATCTTAGAAAGATCAGAAGCCAGACGTTCTGTGGCATCCCTGCGTGATCTGTTGACTTCCTGAAAGGTTGGTAGTTTCTGGAAGGACGTGGAAAGATGTAGAGTAGAGTGGTATCATCAGCGTAGGAGTGGATAGGTAAAGAAGTTTGGTTAAGAAGATAATTAATGAATAATAGAAAGAGAGTGAGTGACAGGACAGAACTCTGAGGAACACCACTATTAATAGATTTCGGAGAACAGTGGCCGTCTACCACAGAAGCAATAGAACGGTCGGAAAGGAAACTTGAGGTAAAGTTGCAGAGAGAAGGATAGAAACCGTACGAAGGCAGTTTGAAAAATCAGAGTTTTGTGCCAGACTCTATCAAAAGCATTTGATATGTCTAATGCGACAGCAAAAGTTTCACCGAAATCTCTAAAAGAGGATGACCAAGACTCAGTAAGGAAAGCCAGAAGATCACCGGGACGGAAGCTATACTGGCGATCAGATAGAAGATTGTAAAGTGACAAATGTTTAAGAATCTTCCTATTGAGGGTAGATTCAAAAACTTTAGACGAGCAAGAGATTAAAGCTATAGGACGGTAGTTTAATGGATTAGAACAGTCACCCTTTTCAGGAACAGGCTGAATGTAAGCAAATTTCCAGCAAGAAGGAGTGATAGAAGTCGATAGACATAGTTGAAAGAGCCAGGCAAGGTGCAAGCACGGAAGCACAGTTTTTGAGAACAATAGGAGAAACCCCATTAGGTCCATAAGCCTTCCAAGGGTTTAGGCAAGAGAGGACATGGAAAACGATATTACGAAGAATTTTAATTGTAGACATGAAATAGTCAGAGGGAGGAGGAGAGGAGAGACAAGCCCAGAATCATCCAAGGTGGAGTTGTTAGCAAAGGTTTGAGAGAAGAGTTCAACTATAGAGACAGAAGAGATGGCAGTGGTGCCATCAGGATGAAATAAAGGAGGGAAAGATGAAGTGAAGTTATTGGAGATGTTTTTGGCTAGATGCCAGAAGTCTCGAGGAAAGTTTGAGTTTGAAAGATTTTGACATTTTCTATTTATGAAGGAGTGTTTGGCAAGTTGAAGAACAGACTTGGCATGATTCCGGGCAGAGATATAAAGTGCATGAGATTCAGGAGATGGAAGGCTCAAGTACCTTTTGTGGGCAACCTCTCTATCATGTATAGCACGAGAACAGGCTGTGTTAAACCAAGGTTTAGAAGGTTTAGGTTGAGAGAAAGAATGAGGAATGTATGCCTCCATGCCAGACACTATCACCTCTGTTATGTGTTCAGCACAAAGAGATGGGTCTCTGACACGGAAACAGTAATCATTCCAGGGAAAATCAGCATAATACCTCCTCAGGTCCCCCAACTGGCAGAGGCAAAACACCAGAGGCATCTGCGCTTTGGGGGATCCTGAGGAGGGATTGGAGAGATATGACAAGATACAAAAATGAGCTTGTGATCGGAGGAGCCCAACGGAGAAGATAGGGTAACAGCATAAGCAGAAGGATTAGAGATAAGGAAGAGATCAAGAATGTCGGGCGTGTCTTCAAGACTGTCAGGATTACGAGTAAGGTGTTGCACCAGTTGCTCTAAGTCGTGGAGGATAGCAAAGTTGAAGGTTAGTTCACCAGGATGGTCAGTGAAAGGAGAGGAAAGCCAAAGCTGGTGGTGAACATTGAAATCTCCAAGAATGAAATCTCTGCGAAATGGTAGAGGGACAGAATGTGTTCCACTTTGGAAGTTAAATAGTCAAAGAATTTGCTATAGTCAGAAGAGTTAGGGAAGAGATAGACAGCACAGATGAATTTAGTTAAAGAGTGACTTGAGTCGAAGCCAGATGGCGAAAAACTCGGAAGATTCGAGAGCATGGGCACGAGAGCAAGTTAAGTCATTGCGCACATAGATGCAACATCCAGCTTTGGAACGAAAATGAGAATAGAGAAAGTAGGAGGGAACAGAGAAGGGGCTACTGTCAGTTGCCTCAGACAGCTGTGTCTCAGTGAGGAAAAGAAGATGAGGTTTAGTAGAGGAGAGGTGGTGTTCCACAGACTGAAAATTAGATCTAAGACCGCGAATGTTGCAGAAGTTAATGTAGAAAAAAGTTGAGGGAGGTGTCAAGACATTTTTGGTCATCGTCAAGAGAGCAGTCCAACCTGGGGACATTTCTGGTTCCCTCCCCAGAAGGGGACTCCGTGGCTGGGTTTGGAGTAGCCATTTTTTTTTTTTTTTTTTCATTCTAAATTTTAAGTGAAGAGTGTAAGTGTGGTAAGTGCTTGTAGTTTTGAGAGTAGAAGGAGAGTTATCTTTAGAGGGCAGGCTGTGACTGAACCCTTGAGCTGAGAGACACAAAAGAAAATGTTCTGCAGTGTTGTGTTGAATTGATAGATGGACGAATTGAGTTTTTAGGGCATTCAATACTACAAAGTTTTCTGTCCCAATCAGAAATCTTAGAGAGACAGAAGTCAGATCTTATGTAGTATCCCTGTGGGATCTGTTTATTTCTGTTTCCTAAGCGTTTGTGAAGAACTGAAAGACATGCCTATAAGTTAGGGGGCAACATTCTGTGTGTGTGTGTGTGTGTGTGTTGCTTATATATTGCCTTTTTTTGCCAAGTTCCGTATCCCTTTATTATCTCTTGTGCTGGTATATGCTAATATATATCACATAATAAAGTAACTTAGTGCTGAATGACTTACCGCCTTGGTGATGTTGTCTGCTGCTTGGCCCATTATTACAACGGTCAACACATTCAGGACGATTGGAAGGACACTAACGTATATATAATTCCACGAACCATTGGTCATTATCAGGTATACAACATAAAACACGTTAAAAACTAGTGATATCGTTACGTGGATCACCGAGCCTAACAACGCGATGGACAAGATCCTTTCCATCTCCTTGTAAAGTCTTCTTAGCGTCAGACTTTTCTCATAGATTTTCCTTAAGTTTTCTCTCTGACATTTCCCCGCATCTCCATTTTCTACCGCCACTGTTATTGCCTGAATCAAGGTGGCGTTGTTGGAACAGAGCCAAGCAAGCATTATCTGTGCCAGTAAAACGTACCACATTATGGGCATTGCACCAACAATTGTCAGCCACAAGTAGGACGCTTGGTAAATGTATACCCACGGGCATGACCAGGTCAAATTAAAAGTTTCAATGTACCATAATGAATTGAGGATGGCTTGTATTGCAAGAGACATTGCAGGTACCGATGCCTTCACTACCCACGGCCAGATGGAAACTACATCTATCTGGAGATGACGGAACTGATCAAGGAACGTCATCACGCCTCCAGAGTAGTACCATAGATTGAATACAATAATCCAGCTGCCGAAGCAGGTACCAAATGTATAGAATGTTTCTGAGACCAGCAAAATAGGGATGTCCTTTAACGTGCTTCTTGGTAGCATATAGACTGTAAACAAACAGAAAATAATTAATAGATGCATTCATATGACAATATTTCTGGTGGGATATTTTGGTATGGTAATTATAAGATACAACTTTTTTTCTTATTATAATCAAAGTTCATTGAAATGAAAAGAAAACTACAATAATTAACGTAACTCTTAATCAGTAAATTTTCATGTTCAAATATATAAACCAAGATCTTATGTAAATTCCTTCCATACTGTGGGATTAGGAGTGTTCTTACACTGAATTGCGATGTATGTGAAACCGAGGATCCCTACGATGAGCCCAAAGAAGCACATCCTCACCAATGACTTCCAACATTGCTGACTACCTCCATTACTTCTGGGAAAGAGTCCTAATACCATTAGCCCCAAAATGAGGAAGTTTATCATTTTGTTCAGAAGTTCTGTAGACCGTGATGTGCTGGGTGAGACGGAGATATTTTTCGGCATCGAAGAACAGCACCCTCGCAAGGAAAGACTGGACCAAGTACCATCACCATCCGGGCCAAAAGCATTTTTTGTTTGGATTCTCTTGGAGGTTTCCGTGGACATGGAAACTGTGGGACCTATAACTTTCATCACTGTCAAAAGAAAAAGTCCATTGTTAGGATTCTTTTTGGCAGTCACTCTGATCATTGAGTTAATAAGACAAATATTAGACATTTTTGTTATGGATTTCGGAAGTACCCAACACCTGAAAAATTAAAGTTATTTTTTCCTCCAAAGAATTACCAAGAAACAAGCATCAACAGATATTTACGTACGTCGTTTGATCACACTACTGCGCTCACTACACGCAAGAGACAAGATTATTTTTATAAGTATATATGTCTGTTTAGTCTTTATTGTGAAAACTGTGGGAATAGTTTGTGATAAACTGTGTAATACTAGGCTTGTAAATCAAGTATGTTGTATGTGAACTCGTGTTTTGAAGCGCTGAATAATTAATGTAGTAATTTACAGTGTTGAGTGTAAATGGAATTAAGTAACTGGAACTAGTCGAATCTGTGATAGATCATTGGATGTAAAGATACCCGACTTCCCTATCAAACCTTGACGACGATGATCCTGTTAGAGTTTTGTTGACAGTGACTGTACGGTCATCACACAGCTGTCCTTCCCTTGAATACATTTATAATGGTTCCATGCATCAACCACTTCTTTTGTATATATGTCATTTCCTTAAACCTTATAGTTAACTAAATTCCTTTCCTGGGACTTATATTTGACAACCAACTTGGGGTACCTCACCTCCGTTATATCAAGGCAACCTGTATGAAGGCGCTGTCACTTCTTACAGTTTTGGCTCATGCTCCTTGGGGCACTGACAGATACAATATCCTAATAGTAGTAATAATACACTTATCTCTTATTCTTTATGTGCTGTAATATGGTTGTGAGCTTTATTTGTCTGCTACTGAGAGCTGACTTCGTATATTTGACTGCATTATGATGCTGTTTGCCTGACAACTGGTGCGTTCTGCTCATCCCCAACTCAAAGATTACTGGTGGATGATGGTGTTCTTCCAATGGATTTGTGTCGCCAATCCTTTTGTTTAGGTATTGAGTTCACCGTCTTTCTAAGTCAGTTTCTTGTGTGTCAATATCCCGCGATTCACGTTTTCAACTCCCGAGTTTCCCTAAACTTTTTGTTTTGGGGTTATGTCGGTTCCTGTTATGGTAACGTTTCGATACCTTCTCTTCCTGTTTTCCCTACCGATTTCCTCGCGTGTTACTAGTAATTCCCCCACGTTTCTTCCTGCAACCCTACTATTCGTAATAAGAAGCCATTGCCGCATTTTGAATTTCATGCCTTATTCTTTACACACTGTTCCACACATTCCAATTCCATTCCTGAAATTACAAGAAGTCAGGCTTGGTGTTATTCTCTCCTCATTCTCTCGACTCATTAGTCTACCCGGTGTTGCTTCTGGTTTTAAAACAGAGCTGCCTGCCATTATCCTACCTTTCAGAATCTTTTTACCCTTTCTATTTCACTTGTTAAAAAAATTAGACTCTTGTGGGGCTCTTTCTGCTCTGAAACCATTTAAAGTTTCATCTCTTCACTCTCTTGTTTCATAAATTCTTGAATGGCCCAACCTTCTCGTAATCCTGACCGTTTTGGAGATACGCCCAACATTCTTGATTTTTTCCTTACCTCTAATCCTTCTGCTTATGCTGTTACCCTATCTTCTCCGTTGGAACTCATTTTTGTGAAGAAGGTAGGTCTACTAAATGAATCATAATTCAAATTTAAGTATCATTATGTGAATTATTTTACAGGTAATAAAGTATTAGGCCGAACTTTACTCTTATAGTGCGAGAATCTGGAGACCAGCAAAGAAGACACGTAACAAATAGTTTTGGCTTCTGGCACCTGGGATCAGTGGGTTCAGTATCTTGGGCACATAACGAACACTCTCACTTGAAGTTAATACGTTTGATTGCCAACCCTCTTAATCTACACTACTGGTGAACTCCATTTCCTTTCATAATATCATATTAGAATTTTTTATGATTTTTTTTGTTGTTTTCGTTTCAAAATTTCAAATTTGCAGAATTCAGTACTACGTAAGATTAATTCAGTCGCATTCAGGTCTCTTTACAGCCCATGGCCAAATCAAAATATGGTAGTTTTGATTGTCCACTAAAAAAAACTTTCATAACTACGCCATTCATATTTTTTCATACTACCCTATTAATCTTGACGCATCTCAGTATTCCTCCAAAATACTAGTGTCATAAAAGGTATCCCATGCCTTCATTTCTTTCTCTTTTTTTTCATATTTCACGCGCACTTCACATATACGTATACTTCTACATCCCAGGAAGCTCTTTATTCCTTATTCTAACCAGTCATCCCTCAACTATTACCTCACCTCAAGACCAGACGGGGCACGGTTCTCTTGCAGAATGACAGCACAGCCAGCGTCTGAAGGCACCGGTTACGCATACAGAGAGAGGGAGTCAGTGAGCGTGAAGGATATAATGATGAGTGTACATAGCATTAAGAAGTTACGAGTTTTGATAATATTGAAATGAGTGCCAATGCTGGAAATTCTCATATAAAACTTATTAGTGATAGTGAAACCATTGAATGAGTTATGCTGGAAGCTGTGTTGCAATTTACTGCAGATGGTGTAGGCTGAAACTAGAGGAATGAGCTTATGATGCAAGTAGATGGTAGCAAAGATAATTACTAATGGAGTACTGGTGGCAATGATGGTCGTGGTGAAAGTGGTTCGAAAGATCAATAGGATGTCATGCGCATGAACTGATCAAACAGTAATCCGACGACGCCCACTATAGGGAGTACCTACTGCACGCGCGCGCGCGCACATACACACACACACACACACACACACACACACACACACTATACAAGACATGTCTGGTTTGGTGTTACAGGCCGGCGTTATTTATCTACAATGGAAGGAAAGCTGTCATTAATTTGTCGGTTGACCTGTGAGGCCCTGAATTCATGAAGGTATTCATGTGTGTGTGTGTGTGTGTGTGCGCACACACACACACACACACACACACACACGGCCCGGTAGCTCAGTGGTTAGAGCGCTGGCTTCACAAGCCAGATGACCGGGGTTCGATTCCCCGGCCGGGTGGAGATATTTGGGTGTGTCTCCTTTCACGTGTAGCCCCTGTTCACTTAGCAGTGAGTAGGTACGGGATGTAAATCGAGGAGTTGTGACCTTGTTGTCCCGGTGTGTGGTGTGTGCCTGGTCTCAGACTTATCCCAAGATCGGAAATAATGAGCTCTGAGCTCGTTCCGTAGGGTAACGTCTGGCTGTCTCATTAGAGACTGCAGCAGATCAAACAGTGAATTACACACACACACACACACACAAGTAAGCTGATCATGGAATTATTGTTATACGCTACCGTTAAATTGTAGTTATGTGAGTGTGTGCATGTATAGAATAAGTACTAATTATTATCCTTCCTAGTAGGTATATAATCAGCATCACTAGTAGTTATATCTTGCAAACTAGACTAAGGATTGTGGTTGTTTCGCTTGGCAGAAGTGATGCTATGGAAAGCAGGGCTTCAGGTACACTGTGGTGTATATCGGACAGTGCGAGTTTGCGAGAGTATCGAGACCCCAAAGCAGTAAGACGTGTGAAGGAGACAATGGAGAACGAATTGTGTCCTTGCGACTGTGACTGACTGTGTGGGAGTATCTGCTGCTCTTGTGCCTGCCTGTTTCATGACTGTATTGCATGGAGACTTGTGTAATGTGTGGACATAAGGAAAAGCGTGTTTTCCTCTCCCTGTTCTATTTGATTGTTCATACTGAAGGAGACTGGGTGAATCGGAGCCGCAGCCGTTCCCAATCGCCCAGGTAAAGTCCTCCCTTGCACACAATCCATATCCCAAATCTCGCAACGTTATGAGGCGCACCTTGCCTGCTAATGTGGTTTCGTTTTTATATGTAAGTACGTACGTAACATCCATCTACACATCTTTTGATGTGTTGAACTCTTCTTTTTCATATATTTTCTTCTTTTTTCTCTAACATTTGCTTCCCATGATTTTCTGTACGTATCTTACATTTTGACTAAGTATACTGCATTTCCTCTATCATGCTCTGCTGAAAGGGCTCACTCTTACTTTTATTCTTACTTTTCGCGCACACTCTTGATTTACTTTGCTTCTTCATCATTCCTTCTAATTTGTGAAGATTAATTTATTTTTGTTATATTCCAGTATTTATGTTATGCTTATAAATAGTACTTACAGATATACTTCCGTTGAGATGTTCTACCTACCTAGGTACCTACAAAGATGAAAGATATAGTATCATTATACCCCTATACATAGATGAGAAAGTGATCGCCGTTGTACGTAACTCCCATTATTAATTTACTTTATGTAGTAGGGAGTTTGTTTTTCTGATGTAGGCCACATTATGCACATTATATATTTTCTATGATGTTTCGTCGTGGGGATATTTGCTGGAAAAAAATAAATAAATAAATGGAATAAAGTCAAATGGCAGTGTTTGGGGCTTGTCTATTGTGACGTAGCAGACGACAATTAGGGTAGAAACAGCTGAGCGGCCGCGAGCCAAGACCAAGGGGAGCTAGGGCAGTGCGACATAAAGCCTGGTTTGGGAAGGGTGATAGACGTTGTGTTCTTTTTTTCTGGCACAATGAAGATTTTGTGTGTGTTTATCTTTTCCTGCATCGTTGGAATATGTTGGGGTAAGTAGCTATTGTATTACTAGTCTCCTGTTCCCGTAAGAATAGACACTAGAGACAATTTAGATAATTCTGTGTGTGGATTCTTTAGTTCCCATGCTGGTTCATGAAGTTATTGGCGTCGTTGTGTTTTACGTTTTCATGCTATTTTGACATCGTTCCTTTTGTGTGAATGAAATAATTATACAGTCTATTTGATAATGTGTATACGTAGATGGTTGGTTAAAGAAACTGGCAGGTCATGGATGAGTCAGTTGTTATGATGTCATGTGTGGTGCAACGAAGGAAGTAGTGTGGTACAGTCGCAGTACAGGTTTATCTTTTTGACCTTCGATCGTATTTTATGGACACCTGCAGAATTATGATGTGTTGGGTTCATTTACATAGTTCATAAACGTGAAAGAATGGCTGACGAATTTTTAGTTACTTTCATTGAATATACAAAACCCCTTTGTCTAAAACAGCGGTTCTCAACCTTTTTCTCTCCATTTCCCCTTTCATGCATTGCCAATATTTGTGTGGCTCATGATTTTTCTCCCTAATCGCAGCCTAGCAAGAAAGGTAAAAGAAATAAAAATAGGTTATAATAATGATAAAATGTTGAACAAAACACCTTTGTTTTATTTATTACAAAGTTGAAAGTCATAATTATCTTGTATAGATTTTAATAGATTTCTGTGATATGCTTAACTTACATCACTAGAGTACAAAACACTAGTAAACCTAAGTGAAGTTGAATTTGGTTGGGAAAAGTTGTGATGCAAGATTTTATCTTATTCAGATTCCAAACTTTATTTAGATTTGTAACAACCTGCCATGTCCCTTCTTAAATTCTTACCATGTCTCTTATGTTGAAAATCACTGGTCTAAAGTATACTCTCCTATATATATTCATGTGTTTTGGTGGCAGTAAAAGCCACCAGAAATATCTTGTTTTGGTTTAACCCCCTGTTCCTAGCAAAACTTGGAAGACTTGGAAAAAAAAGTTAAGGGTGGGAGTGAAGTCCAAGAGCCTTACTTTATCCAATGCTATATTTTGTAACCTCTTTTTCTGTTTATTTATATATTTTTCAGTTCTTTTGGTTGGTTCAAAAACCTTTCAAGTTTAATATCATTTCCTGGAGTTACTTTTTTTTTTTTTTCTTTAAGATCTTGGGTGCAGCATTGTGAAGAATAGTAGTTGATGGGAAAAATGTAAAATATTAGTGTAATGAATGAACCATCAAATCAACAAACTTAACCCTGTGTGACAAAATTAATACAAATCCTTTATTCAAGACAGACTGACCTAGCAAACTATCGTCCCATCTCACTAACATCGATTCCTTGCAAAATTTTTAACTGCTTAAAGAAAATCACTTTATGCAAACAATGACATGCAATGCAATATTTGGCCAAGAAGTTCATATGAATTCCAATTCATTGTTACATTTTACAATATTACAGGACAATTTGACTGCTTTGGTATTAAACAAATTGACACTATTGTACTTGATTTTGCCAAAGCCTTCAATGAAGTCCCTCACGAAAGACTGACGTAAATGAAATCACTACAGTATTTCAGGACAACTCCTTTAATGCATCACTGCATTTGTAATGGACAGGACTCAACATGTTCTACTTGACAGTTCATCTGACACTTCCTCTTTCGTGTGGTGTCCCTCAAGGCATTATCCTAGGCCCCGGGCTTTTCTTATTGAACCATATATCAATGACGTTTCACCATCAACACCAAATTTTACTGCTAAGCTAATTGCTGACAGTATTTTACTATTGCACACTCCTTCAGCAGGAGTTGGATGCCCCCAGCAGTGGTATCCATCTCTTCACAAACCTTAAATGTGACACCCACATAGTTTCAATCTGCTCTACAGTGAGTTGGGGTTATTAAGGAGGAACTTGCAAAGCTGTACATGAGATATAAAACACTTAGCATGTAACACACTATCAGACCAATACTTTAGTATTGCTCCACAGTGTGGAACCCATACATATATATAAACATTGATAAGATAGAACAAATTAACATCAAGGCAGTTAGGTTCACTGCAAACAATTATATACACAAATGCCTGGCATTATGACAACAAATAAACATAGATCCGTTTCACATATGCAGACAAGCTCTTAGGCATCTACTTATGGGCAAAATCACAAACAATAACATTGAAATTGATCAATGACTGTACCTACATAGAATGCAACTATTCATAACACTCACAATCAGGCATACCAAACATTTCATACTAACAAAGACACATACAAGCACTTGTACTTTCTCTATGTATATCATAAAAGACTGGAACAGGCTTCCCAATATATTTTAGACAACTGCACAATAGACACATTCTTAAATAAATACACACTCACTTATCACAGCAACACTTAGACACTAGCATACATATTTGATTGACTTCCCTCCATTCCACATTCAGTGCCCTCCCACCACCAGCTAACCCAATACGCATGTTACTGAACAGCTAGTATGGTGCCCTGAGCATTTACACTCCGAATCAAAATCTAACAAAATGAGCTTCCTCATTCCACACACTTATTCAGAGTAAATTTTCCTATACATTTGTGCATATAATTTGGTTCAGTTGTTCCACAAAGAAGTTGGTTTAGTATAGCAAGACCTCAAATCTTACTATGTCTTATCCTGTCAGAGATTTACACAGTGTAGAGCAGGGTTCTTTATAGTATAGATTAGTCACAAGCTCTTGTTCATTGGTTTGTCACATTGTAGACATGTAGAGAGAGAGAGAATATATATTTTTAAGATGCATGTGGAGACATGTGCTTGACAGAACTGAGCCATGAGGTCACAAAAGGACCAAAGCACAGCACTTTTGAAATATTTTTTCCTAACAGTAAGGCCAATGGCCATCCCACCTGACATGCCAATGACTTTAGTGGAGAACAATTCTTCGAGTAGTAATAGACTGGTTGCACCATTATCCATAGCTAAAAGTGCATAACTGGCACCAGTTGAACAGTTGTAGGCAGCCACGTGCCAAGACTGGCATGCAGAGGAGGACAGAAATGCTGTGGCTGTCAAAAAATGGTTAAGGAAGTCTGGGAAACTTTTCAGTGACATACACATTTGTATTTCAAAGTTATTGCATCAATGGCAAGAAGGTTATGAAAGATAGAAGTGAATGATGGATGGAGTGGATATTAGATAAGGAACTAGAGGCATGAGAAGAGATTCAAAGAAGATAGGTCAGTGTTTTCCACTGTGGATATTTGAAATGGGTTAAGTGAGGAGGTTGTCACATCAACCAACCTACACATATTTAAAGAAAAGTTGCATGTATACAGATATAGGGACAACATTGACTTGTTCTCAAACCTTATATGTAATGTACAACTAGGTAAATATACACACACACACACACACAGTGGTTAGAGCGCTGGCTTCACAAGCCAGAGGACCGGGGTTCAATTCCCCGGCCGGGTGGAGATATTTGGGTGTGTCTCCTTTCACATGTAGCCCCTGTTCACCTAGCAGTGAGTAGATACAGGATGTAAATCGAGGAGTTGTGACCTTGTTGTCCCGGTGTGTGGTGTGTGCCTGGTCTCAGGCCTACCCGAAGATCGGAAATAATGAGCTCTGAGCTCGTTCCGTAGGATAACGTCTGGCTGTCTCGTCAGAGACTGCAACAGATCAAACAGTGAATTACACACACACACACACACACACACACACTAAGAGTAATCAAAACCTGGGAGAACTGTTTGCTGTGACATGAAGATATAAACAAAATCTATGAGTGGAGTAAGAAGTGGAAATTGGAGTTCAATGCCAAGAAATGTTACGTAATGGAACTAGGAAAGAGTAAGAGAAGACCGGTGTGGAACTATCTGATGGGAGAGGCACAAATAATGAAGACTAAAGAGGAAAAAGATCTGGGAGTAATTATACAGAAAAATCTGAACCCCAAAAAAACATAAGTAGGATATATGGATTAGCATATAAAATGTTGACTAATATAAGAGTGACATTTCAATTCATGGACAAAGATATGATGAAAAAAATTATCACAAGCATGATACGTCCAAAGCTGGAATATGCAACAGTGGTGTGATCTCCAAGCTCTAAAAAAGTACATAAGAAGATTAGAATGGATTCAGAAGATTGCTACAAAGATGGTGCCGAAACTAAAGCACCTAGCATATGAAGAAAGGCTGAAGGGAATGGGACTGCTAACCTTGTAAGATAGAAAAGAACGAGGAGACCTAATAACATTGTACAAGGTAGTCAATGGCATTGAAAAGATAGACAAGGAAGACCTGGTGCTGGTGACAGAAGAAGATAGAGGGACAAGAGGACATGTAACTAAGATCAGGATAAGGCAGTGTGTGAAGGATATTGGAAAATTCGGTTTTCCACATAGAACGGTGGAAAAATGGAATGCATTGAGTGATGAAGTTGTTACAGGACATAATGTGCATAAATTTAAGAAAAATTGGATAAATGGAGACAGGACACTATGAGCCCCGCTCAAACCCTGTACAATACAACTAGGTAAACAACACACACACACACACACACACACACACACACACACACACACACACACACACACACACACACACACACACACACACACACATACCGCGTAGTGTAGTGGTTAGCACGCTTGACTCACAATCGAGAAGGCCGGGTTCGAGTTCCGGAGGCGGCGAGGCAAATGGGCAAGCCTCTTAATGTGTGGTCCCTGTTCACCTAGCAGTAAATAGGTACGGGATGTAACTTGAGGGGTTGTGGCCTCGCTTTCCCGGTGTATGGAGTGTGTTGTGGTCTCAGTCTTACTTGAAGATCGGTCTATGAGCTCTGAGCTCACTCCGTAATGGGAAAG
This sequence comes from Portunus trituberculatus, assembly GCF_017591435.1. Classification (NCBI taxonomy): domain Eukaryota; kingdom Metazoa; phylum Arthropoda; class Malacostraca; order Decapoda; family Portunidae; genus Portunus; species Portunus trituberculatus. The sequence goes on from NC_059298.1 coordinate 4,784,611, forward strand.
ACTGGCTGGGTGACCAGTGGGCAACCGAGGTGAATTACACACACACACACCACATAGTGTAGGCCCAGGTTCGAGTCCCAGGCGCAGTGAGGCAAATGAGCGAGCAATGTGTAGCCCCTGTTCACCTAACAGCAAGTAGGTAAAGGATGTAACTCGAAGAGTTGTGGTTTATCTGTCCTGGTATGTGGTGTAGTCTCAGTTCTACCTGAAGACAGTCAGTATGGGCTCTGAGCTCTTTCTTTTGGAGAAAAGTTGGTTGGGCAACCAGCAGATGACTGGTAAATTACACACACACACACACACACACACACACACACACACACACACACACACACACACACACACACACACACACACACACAGCAAGAGTACAAGACGTGATTAAAAAAGAAGTACAAGCATGGAGAATCCAAGATAAGAAAGACAAGGAATCATTTCAAGAAGTATTTCAAGAACAGTTAAAAGAAAGAGATGAAAATATGACAAGCAAAATAATAGGAGTCCTCAAGAAAAAAGAAAATTTAGTAAGAGAAATTGTTGAAAAAAAGAAGTGTAATTATTTTTGGACTGAAAGAAAAAATGTTAAATATAGACCAAGAAGGGAAAAAGACGAAATGAAATCAGTAAAAGACCTACTAAAACATCTGAATGACGAGGATAGACAGAACTTAGAAGAGGAAGTAGAAGAAATCCATAGAATGGGACCATATCAAGAAGGAACAGTGAGACCAATTAAGATATTACTAAAATCACAAGCAGCAGCAGAAGAAGTACTATATAGAAAAACGAAACTCAGAGAAACAGAAGGTTGCAAAGTATATATATATATATATATATATATATATATATATATATATAAAATAGAAACGAGGAGGAAAGGAAGAGACACAATGAACTGGTGGCAGAAGCAAGAGAAAAAATAATGAAAGGTCAGAGGAGGAGAAGAAGGCATTTTTTGGAGAATTATAGGAGACAGGATAAGGAAATGGTATATAAAGAGAAAGAAGAGAAAAGAATGGAGCAAGTTTAACTAAAAATGATAAGAACAAGAGATTAAAAATGATGTATACAAACATAGATGGGATTTTATCTAGTAAATTAGAATTAAGAGATTACATAAAGAAAGAAGAACCAGATATTGTATGCCTGGTGGAAACAAAGTTAAATGAGGCAATAAAATAGACATAGATAAAAGGTATAATATATGGAGGAGAGACAGAGTGGGTAAAGGAGGAGGAGGAGTCATGATGATGTTAAGGAAGGAGATAGTGGTAAATCAAGTGGAGTTTGGGAAGGAAAATCAGAAATACTGTATGTTAAGATGCATATTAACAAAAAGGAGTTAACAATCATTGGAACATATGTGCCACCAAAACAAACTCATGGACTAACCAAGAATATAGAGACATGATAGATGACACAATAAGGAGTCTTACAAGAATCATTAAGGAAAGGAGAAAAGTGATATTGGTAGGAGATTTCAACTGTAAGGAGGTAGACTGGGAAAATTATGAAAGTGGTATGGGGAAGATGCCTGGGAGATAGATTCCTGAACCTAATGATAGATAATTTGATGGTCCAAAGAGTAAAGGAAAACACAAGATTCAGAGGAAACGATGAGCCGGCAAGATTAGACCTAGTTTTTACAAGGGATATACCAATTAACGATGATATAAGATACAAGTGCCCATTGGGAAAGAGTGACCATGTAATATTAGAGATGGATATAGAAGAAGGAAAGGAAGATAGAGATGAATCATACAAAGGAGACCGATTAAATTACAGAAAGGCTGATATTGAGAATCTCAAGAACTATTTTAAAACGTAAACTGGGAGGAGATGGAAAACTCATTAACGGTTCAAGAGAAATATAACTTATTTTTGGAAATATACAAAACTGGGGTCAGGAATATGTTCGAAATATAGACCTAAAGAAGAAGGAAAGAAAGATTGGTTTAATGCAAGATGTGCTAGGGCAAAGGAGAAACGAGATGGAGCATGGAAAAGGTGGAGAAGAAACAGAAATCCAGAAAATAAGGAAAACTTCAAAACAGCAAGAAATGAATATGCTAAGGTGAGAAAGGAAGAAGAAAAGAACTATGAAAAGGACATTGTCGAAAAATGTAAGGAACAACCAAAATTGTTCTACAGATTCATAAATGGAAAAATAAGACAAAAAGAAACAATAGAAAGGTTAAAAGGAGAAAACGGAATGGTGGAAGACCCAAAAGTATGGCAGAACTGTTAAATAGTAAATTTCATGAGGTCTTTACTAAGGAATCCAAATTTGAAAGACCACAGGGTAATAGAGACTGTCTATATGAAAGAGATTAAAGTAACCAAGCTTGAAATAAAAAGTTGATGACGGAATTGGATGAGGAAAAGGCAATGGGACCGGATGAAGTCTCAGGCAGAATACTGAAAGAATGTAGGGAAGAACTAGCAAGTCCAATATACAACATCATAAAATGCTCAATAGAAAATGGAACAGTGCCAGTGGAGTGGAAAAGAGCTGAGGTGGTTCCCATATATAAGAGCGGAAGGAAGGAAGAACCTTTAAATTACAGGCCGGTATCACTAACTAGTGTAATATGCAAGATGTGTGAAAAAGTAATAAAGAAGCAATGGATCGAGTTTCTTGAAGACAACAAAATATTATCAAATAGCCAATTTGGTTTTAGAAAAGGTCGGTCATGTGTGACAAATTTATTGAGTTTCTACTCTAGAATAGTTGATAAAGTACAAGAGAGAGAGGATGGGTTGACTGTATTTATTTAGATCTAAAAAGGCTTTTGATAAAGTGCCACATGAAAGATTACTATGGAAGTTAGAGGAGAAGGGTGGCTTAAAAGGAAGCACATTGAGATGGATGAAGAATTACTTAAGGGGAGAGAAATAAGGACGATAGTTAAAGATATGAAGTCCAAGTGGAGAACAGTAGACAGCGGAGTGCCACAGGGGTCAGTATTGGCACCAATACTTTTCTCGTATATATAAATGACATGCCAGAGGGAGTGAACAGCTACATAAATCTGTTTGCGGACGATGCGAAACTGTGCAGAGTCATTAAACAAAAGAGGATTGTGAAATACTACAGGAAGACTTAAACAAGATCTGGAAATGGAGCAAAAATGGGAGATGGAATTCAATGTGGACAAAAGCCATGTCATGGAAATGGGAAAAAGTGAAAGACGACCAGTGGGAATCTATAAGATGGGAGATGGAGTAGAACTAGAAAAAGTAAAAAGGAAAAGGACTTGGGAGTGACAATGGAAGAAAATAATCAACGGTTAGCCATATTGATAGAATTTTCAGAGAGACGTATAATTTGCTAAGGAATATTGGAGTAGCATTTCACTATATGGACAAGGAAATGATGAAGAAATTGATAAGTACTAAAATAAGACCTAGATTGGAATATGCAGGAGTTGTGTGGACTCCCCATAAAAGAAACACATAAGAAAATTAGAGACTACAAAAATGGCTACAAGAATGGTTCCAGAATTTAAAGGGATGGCATATGAGGAGAGACTAAAGGCAATGGATCTACCAACCTTGGAGCAGAGAGAGAGAGAGGGATCTGATACAAGTTTATAAATTGATTAACGGAATGGATGAAGTGGATAATGAGAAACTGATCCTGAGAGAAGAATATGACTTTAGAAGCACAAGATCGCATAGTAAGAAACTAAGGAAGGGACGATGTCTGAGAGATGTTAAAAATTTAGTTTCCCAAAGATGTGTTGAGACTTGGAACAGTTTGAGTGAGGAAGTGGTATCAGCAAAGAGTGTACATAGTTTTAAAGAAAAATTGGATAAGTGTAGATATGGAGACGGGACCACACGAGCATAAAGCCCAGGCCCTGTAAAACTACAACTAGGTAAATACAACTTCGTAAATACACACACACACACACACACACACACACACACACACACACACACACACACACACACACACACACACACACACATATAATGTATAATGTATGGAGAAGAGACAGAGTGGGTAAAGGAGGAGGAGGAGGAGTCATGATTATGTTAATGAAGGAGATAGTGATAAACAAAATGGAATGTGGGGAAGGAAAAGCAGAAGTATTGTATATTAAGATGCATATTAATAAAAAAGAGTTAACAATCATTGTAACATATGTGCCACCAAAAACAAATTCATGGACCAATCAAGAATATAAAGACATGATAGATGACACAATAAGGAGTCTAACGAGAATGGTTAAAGAAAGGAGAAAAGTGATATTAGTAGGAGATTTCAACTGTAAAGAAGTGGACTGGGAAAATTATGAAAGTGGTATGGGGAAGAAGCCTGGGAGAAAGATTCTTGAACCTAATGATAGACAATATGATGGACCAGAGAGTAAAGGAATGCACAAGATTCAGAGGAAATGATGAGCGAGATTGGACCTAGTTTTACAAGGGTATACAAATGAATGATGATATAAGATATAAGTGCCCATTGGGAAAGAGTGACCATGCAATATTAGAAATAGATATAGAAGAGGAAAGGAAGATAGAGATGATTCATACAAAGGAGACCGATTAAATTACAGAAAGGCTGATATTGAGAATCTCAAGAACTATTTTAAAACGTAAACTGGGAGGAGATGGAAAACTCAGAGACAATGCAAGACAAATATAACTTATTTTTGGAAATATACAAAACAGGAGTCAGGAATATGTCCCAAAATATAGACCTAAAGAAGAAGGAAAGAAAGATTGGTTTAATGCAAGGTGTGCTAGGGCAAAGGAGAAAAGAGATGGAGCATGGAAAGGTGGAGGAGAAATAGAAATCCAGCAAATAAGGAAAACTTCAAAGCAGCGAGAAATGAATATGTTAAGGTGAGGAAGGAAGAGGAAAAGAACTTGAAAAGACATTGTCGAAAAATGTAAGGAGCAACCAAAATTGTTCTATAGATTCATAAATGGAAAAATTAGGCAAAAAGAAACAATAGAAAGGTTAAAAGGAGAGAACGGATGGTGGAAGACCCAAAAGTATGGCAGAACTATTAAATAAAAAATTCCAGGAGGTCTTTACTAAGGAATCCAAATTTGAGAGGCCACAGAGTAATAGAGACAATCTATATGAAAGAGATTAAAGTAACCAAGCTTGAAATAAAAGAGTTAATGAAGGAACTGGATGAAGAGAAGGCAATGGGACCAGATGAAGTCTCAGGCAGAATACTGAAAGAATGTAGGGAAGAACTAGCAAGTCCTATATACAACATCATAAAATGCTCAATAGAAAATGGAACAGTACCAGTAGAATGGAAAAGAGCTGAGGTGGTTCCCATATATAAGAGCGGAAGGAAGGAAGAACCTTTAAATTACAGACCGGTATCACTAACTAGTGTAATATGCAAGATGTGTGAAAGAATAATAAAGAAACAATGGATCAAATTCCTTGAAGACAACAAATTAATATCAAATAGCCAATTTGGTTTTAGAAAAGACGGTCTTGTGTAACTAATTTATTGAGTTTCTATTCTAGAATAGTTGATAGAGTACAAGAGAGAGGGATGGGTTGACTGTATTTATTTGGATTTAAAAAAGGCGTTTGACAAAGTGCCACATGCAAGATTACTATGGAAGTTAGAGGAGAAGGGTGGCTTAAAAGGAAGCACATTGAGATGGATAGAAAATTATTTGAGGGAGAGAAATAAGGACGGTAGTTAAAGATATGAAGTCCAAGTGGAGAGCAGTAGAAAGCGGAGTGCCACAGGGGTCAGTATTGGCACCAATACTTTTCCTCATTTATATTAACGACATGCCAGAAGGAGTGAACAGCTACATAAATCTGTTTGCAGATTATACGAAACTGTGCAGAGTTATAAAGCAAAAGGAGGATTGTGAAATACTGCAAGAAGACCTAAATAAGATCTGAGAATGGAGTAAGAAGTGGAAATGGAATTCAATGTGAACAAAAGCCATGTCATGGAAATGGGAAAGAGTGAAAGACAACCTATGGGAATCTATAAGATGGGAGATGGAGTAGAACTGGAGAAATTTAAAAAGGAAAAGGACTTAGGAGTGACGATGGAAGAAAACAATCAACCAGTAAGCCATATTGATAGAATTTTTAGAGAAACATATAATTTGCTAAGGAATATTGGAGTAGCATTTCACTACATGGACAAAGAAATGATGAAGAAATTCATAAGTACTATAATAAGACCCAGATTGGAATATGCAGGAGTAGTGTGGACCCCTCATAAAAAGAAACACATAAGAAAATTGGAGAGGCTACAAGAATGGTTCCAGAATTTGAAGGGATGACATATGAGGAGAGACTAAAGGCTATGGATCTACCAACCCTGGAACAAAGAAGGGAGAGAGGAGACCTGATACAAGTTTATAAATTGATCAACGGAATGGACCAAGTGGATAATGAGAAACTGATCCTGAGAGAAGAATATGACATCCGAAGCACAAGATCGCATAGTAAAAAGCTGAGAAAAGGAAGATGTCTGAGAGATATTAAAAAATATAGTTTCCCGCAGAGATGTATTGAGACATGGAACAGTTTAAATGAAGAAGTAGTGTCTGCAACGAGTGTGCATATTTTTAAAGTAAGATTGGATAAGTGTAGATATGGTGATGGGGCCACATGAGCATAAAGCCCAGGCCCTGTAAAACTACAACTAGGTAAATACACACACACACACACACACACACACACACACACACACACACACACACACACACACACACACACACACACACACTTTAATGAGTGACTGTACTACAGAATGCATTAACTGTCCTACAAGAGTGAACCACAGTGTGGTTACTGAGATTAATACATGTAAATAAGGTAAAAGGGAAAATTGAAAAGTTTGAAATTTTGGTCCTATATGCACAACTACAAACTTTCCAGTAATGTGCCAGAACATGTATATGAAGACTTAGGTGTTACCATTGAGTCTGAACGGACATTTGCTGAACAATGTTCATGAAAAGGTTTGGAAGACTAATAAAATTTTAGTTCTGATTAGATGGGTCTTTGACTATATGGCTTAGAACACATTTAGGAAATTTGATAGAACTATAGTGAGGACACGTGAATTATGAATTGTAAATATATGAATAAATCTAATGAGGGATATGCAGATATGAGTAATGAGGTCAGTTGATAAGTTGAAAATTCACAGTTAACCTGAAAGACTTAAAACACTAAATTTGATGCCACTAGCTTGTTGATCTTAAATGGGACATGATAAAAATTATGAAAACACTCGCACCTATGAAGTCGTCAACGTGGCCTTCAAGTATTCAACCACCAATTATGTATACAACAGGGTGAGAGGAGTCCAGCACAGTTCTTTCTTCCTCAATATGGAACAAACTTCCAGTTGTAGTCATTGAGGCAAGATCACTACAATATTTAAAAAAAAAGGCTAGATGCACACTAGGCTTCCCATCTCAATAGACATGACTAACCTCATTAAACTGCACAGAGTCCTGTTAAGCTCTCAATACTTTAAAAAAAAGGCTAGATGCACACTAGGCTTCCCATCTCAATAGACATGACTAACCTCATTAAACTGCACAGAGTCCTGTTAAGCTCTCAATACAGGATCTCATATAAGTTCGTTTAAGTAAGAAAGAAGGAGCCATGTAGTGACTGGAACTGAAAAATTATGTTGATTCTGATAGTCCTTATAATCCCAATGTTTAAGTCTGTATTTTGTTCTCCTTGTTAAAGACTAGTATTGTTACTTGGTTACTTTATTAATTTAGTGACTTCCTGCAGAATAGAGTACATGTGTATTTAGTTTTTCACTGTATTATTCTCCTACGTATCAGAGAAACAGTAATGTAGGAGTGTAATTAAAAGAATTTTATGCCTAAGTAATAAATGGAGAATGCAACTGCTTGACAGAGCTGTTCATAATGCTTTAATGTCCCGTTCCTCCCCTCTTGCAGGTGCTGGAGCCAGTGTATCAACAGGAGGAAGTAGTTCTGGAGGTAGGTACATAGAAGAACAAGATGTGACTTACAGTGGGGAGGACGTGACTTACAGTGGACAGCACGTAGTGGTGGAGGGTGGAAGGATCTCCATTGCATGTGTACTTGGTGTGAACGACTTCTTGCAGTGGACGTTAAATGACACACCCATTGTACTTGGGGAGTCTGGGTAAGGCACAAAGTAGCCTGTATCCCCATAGTCATGCTGAATCTTGGAGAAAGTTCATCGTATTTCCCGTCCCTTTCCTCGCTGAGTTACTTCAGATGTGCTAGACATCGTGTTCCACTGAATATTATTTAAGGCCTGTAGTGCAGCTCTGTTCTTTTCATACCATATTGCCACAGTAATGGGAGCAAGTTATCCAAGAGCAGACTAGTATTTACTGGGCTGGGGCTTGCTTTGTACAATGATGAAATCAAGTGGACGTGCATTGAGCAAAATAAATTGGTCTAGGTCTCCCCAAACCTTTTAAGATGCCATTTAGCACTGAGAAGTAGTATTCCTTGCATATGATTGACCAGTTAACTTTGATGTTGTGCTTACCTGTATCTGCCCACATTTGCTGGGATCTGATAATAATGACTAAAAAACTTCAAAAATCCCTTACAACTTCCCTTGAGGTGTGATATGACAGACAAGATCAGGTGGAAGTCCTCACATACATACATGATCTGTACCACAAGACTAGTTAAGTTGCTGATAGTAAACAGTGGAGGACAGTTTATTTAAAAGCTTTCTATAAATTATATTTACTTTTGGTAGAATCTGCCATGATGATCTCAATGATGAAAGTTTAATGAAATAAGGTTGTAAACTATGCCAAAGACTGGATGTTTAATAAAGCAAGTGTTCTCACATTTCCTTGCTAGAAAAAGTTTGTACGAGGTGAGTGTGGTTTAAAAACCACAAACATCATCTGTGTTCACACCATATCTTATAGAAAAATTTACTTCATAAAGCTCATAAAGCTTCATACTGCATATGTGAAACTAAATGGCTGTATATTCCCCTTCTTAGTACATGTAAAGCTAAATAGTTACATATTCCCTTACTAACTATGACATCACTTGCACGGTTTTATTAGGTAGGATGAAATCAAAAGCTTTTTGTCTTATCAATTCTTTTCCTTTGACTGACTGTTTTCAGTTTCTTTCTCACCATAGGAATGTTACATCTCTTGCTATCTTCATGCCAACTGCTCTTCTGATCTTGCTAACTGCATGCCTCCTCCTGCACCGTTGCTGCACAAGGCTTTCTTTTTCTCACCCCTATTCTATCCAACTTGCTAATGCAAGAGTTAACCAGTCCTCTCATTCATTCATACCTTTCTCTGGTAAACTCTGGAACTCCCTACCTACTTCTGTAGTTCCAACTTCCTCTCTCTTGGTTAACTCTCGTGGACCTGCAAGGGGCTGGCAACTAAGTGGGCCTTCATTTTTTCTTTCTTTCCTTTTCTTTTTTTTTTTGTTCTTTGTTAGCCAGGTGTCCCCCACATACATAAAAAAAAAAGTCCAAAAAAACTTGATCAGAAAAGATTGAATGAGCTTGATTGAGTGTAAAGTGGGATAGTGTGAATTCATGTAGAAGATCCTTTTGATTGTAGCATAAGTATTTTCCTTTGGATTTTGATGTGAAGCCTTCCATGATGGTACATCTCCCAACAAACAACAATATGCAGTAACATTTCAATGGTAATTCGACTGTGGTATCGATGCTTATAATCTGCCTTCATCATAGTAATTTTGCTTTACTTCTGGTTGTCATAGAAATGGCTGGTATTGTAATCCGTTTATCTCCCTTGGCCACAGGAATCCTATTATTTCTACTAGTTCTTTTTTTGTAGAAATGGCTAGCAGCTGCAAGCTATTTTCATGGTTTCTAGATATATAACCCACCTAGTTTGTGCTAGAAACTATCATATGAATAAGACATTAATATATGTATTTGTCAAATTTCTAGTAATGTTGATGAAATATATTACTTGAACTGTAAACATCATTCTCTATTGAGTGTTATTACTAGTAAAATTGTTTAACAATTTATCATGGCAATCTTGTAGTTTTCACTAGCTTGTCTATGTTCAGATTGTAAAAGCATTGTTAATTCTAAGGAAACAAGTAATGTGCGAATGCAATTCAGATACACAATGATCCATGGGCCTGGGCGGCAGGGCTATGTGGTGAGCCGGCTGACCCAAGCAAGGGCACGCTCCATCCATGCTGGAGAATATAGATGTACTGGTCGTGCCAAGGAGATCCATAGGGTTTTTGTTGTTAGTGGTAAGATTTAATCTAAATATCAACAGTGTATAATGCTGGTCCTGACAGCTTTGACTTGTAATGCTGTACCACTTTGTAGAATATTGCACCTTCATTACCTTCTTTATTAATTTTTTATAGCAAATATCTAAAAAATGTGTGTAGTTTGATGCATTTTTAATACACCAGACCAGGTATTCAGTATATGCAAGTTCAAAATATGCTAATTCACTCATATGTGACTAATCTGAATGTGCCAAGTATTAATTTTGTGAGTATCAGCACTGTTGGAACTGGTTGATGAGGAATGGTGGCCAAATCACACTAGAGGGCAGCAGATATAGATTTTTTCTCACACTTTCCTTTCCATGATTAACTTTTTCTTCCTTTTGTTTGTAGACTTTTGCTTTAATTGTAGACTTTGGGTGTGTCTCCCTGGAAGTAATCCACACCTCTGAAGCTCTACCCACTACCCTGAATGGAGCACATATAACTTGAAGTATGATATCATTGTCCTGATTTCCCTTCAGTATGGTTCAAATACATGTAGTTGTACAGTATGTGATATAGTAGAAAAAACATGCACATTTTAACTTTAAGATTTCAGAATTTTACACGTCTATTCAATGTTTGATACTCATATTCCACATCAGTATGCAGACAGCCACATTTTCGCTGATGTAAGACTTTCCTCTCTCGCTCTACTGAGACAAGAATGCATTTCCTTCACAGATACAAAAAATTTCATCTAGATCAAAGTTGTAGAGGGTTTTTTTCCACTGCAGGGAATCCTTACTGAGGTATAGTTAAATGGGACACTGTGCAAGCATACCATTCTGTGCAGCTACACTGCCACTGTGCATCAGTCTTGCATTCACTTCATTATGATTTTTTGTTTATTTGTTTTACAGTTTATCTGTACTGTTGTGTTTTATTGTTGATTTAGTGCTTTGTTATTGTGAAATAGTGCCAGGTTTAGAAAATGGGTCCTGGAACATAACCTTCTTTAATTAATGGATGGTAGGTTCAGTGTAAGGGAATGTACATTATGTGAGTGTATTACTGAATGTAACTCTCAAATATAGTAATGAATACCTGGTGTGTGTGTATATAAAGATTATAGTTTAGATGTTTAGAGATTAGAATTCTATGATGTGCAATGCAGTCTCCCTTCTGGTTTTATGGATAGGATTTAGTTATCACGTAATTATGTGCTGTCATGTTGAATTTGAAAACTACATAATGATATTTATTGTGGCTCAAGTATCTATTGGAATTCAAAATCTAGAAATAGTAAAATCAAAATCATGTTTGTCAGTTCTAAAATCATTGTAGCAATTGAAAACCATTGGTAGTGTGTGTGTGTGTGTGTGTGTGTGTGTGTGTGTGTGTGTGTGTGTGTGTGTGTGTTTCACTGTTTGATCTGCTGCAGTCTCTGACGAGACAGCCAGACGTTACCCTACGGAACGAGCTCAGAGCTCATTATTTCCTATCTTCGGATAGGCCTGAGACCAGGCACACACCACACACCGGGACAACAAGGTCACAACTCCTCGATTTACATCCCGTACCTACTCACTGCTAGGTGAACAGGGCTACGTGAAGGAGACACTCCCAAATATCTCCACCGGCCGGGGAATCGAACCCGGTCCTCTGGCTTAATGAAGCCAGCGCTCTAACCACTGAGCTACCGTGTGTGTGTGTGTGTGTGTGTGTGTGTGTGTGTGTGTGTGTGTGTGTGTGTGTGTGTGTGTGTATTTACCTAACTGTAACATACGTGTGTGTGTGTGTGTGTGTGTGTGTGTGTGTGTGTGTGTGTGTGTGTGTGTGTGTGTGTGTGTGTGTATTTATCTAGTTGTAGTTTTACAGGGCCTGGGCTTTACGTTCGTGTGGCCCCGTCTCCATATCTACACTTATCCAATTTTTCTTTAAAACTATGCATACTCGTTGCCGACACCATTTCTTCACTCAAACTGTTCCATGTCTCGACACTTCTTTGCGGAAAATTATATTTTTTAACATCTCTCAGACATCTTCTCTTCCTCAGCTTTTTTACTGTGCGATCTTGTGCTTCGAATGTCATATTCTTCTCTTAGGATCAGTTTCTCATTATCCACTTGGTCCATTCTTTTGATCAATTTATAAACCTTTATCAGATCCCCTCTCTCCCTTCTCTGTTCCAGGGTTGGTAGATCCATAGCCTTTAGTCTCTCCTCATATGTCATCCCTTCAAATTCTGGAACCGTTCTTGTAGCCATTTTTTGTAGTCTCTCTGACTTCCTTATGTATTTCTTTTTATGGGGGGTCCACACTACTCCTGCATATTCCAATCTGGGTCTTATTATAGTACTTATCAATTTGTTCATCATTTCTTTGTCCATGTAGTGAAATGCTAATCCAATATTCCTTAGCAAATTATTTGTCTCTCTGAAAATTCTATCAATATGGTGTGTTTGTGTTCGTGTGCTTGTTAGAAGTCAATGTGTGATTTTTTCTGCAAAAGTATAATCATGTGAATAGTTTAAAGGTGTCACTAAATTTTTATTTATTAGACTTCATGTTATCAAGTGCAGTAGTATACTTGAGAATTTCATTTACCTCAATTTTTTTTTGTCATGGCCTATGACAATATATCATTGAAATAACATTACTGGAAGAAGTGATTGATGATAAGTACGATGAGATTTGATAGTTTCAAGACTTGTGATGGTCACAAGTGTTTCCAACATCTGGTCCCCGTTTCACAAGATCACTTGTGCACTTCTAGCAATACCATGCTAAATGTTTGCACACTTTATGTTCACCTTATTTTACTAAATGATTCATCAATTTCTTAAGTTAGAGAGAATCCCAAATGAATTTACAGATATATCCAAACATCCAGGGAAATATCTTGAAACCTCCATCTTCAAAGAGTTAGTCATTAGTAGAAGGAAATATAGACCCAGGCAGGAAGTTTCAGAGTTTACTTATGAAAGGGAGGTCTGTGATTAGTGGGTCACATGCATTAGAGAGGTGGACAGTATAAGGATGAGAGAAAAATTGAAAGCCTTGTACAGCAATACTACAATCAAGCAGTCAGTGTGAAGGTAGAAAGAGGGAGAGAAAGGCCAAAGAAAACCAGCTAGAGATAAGCTCATAAAATGAAATGTGTTTTATTCTACTCTATTAAAGAGAGCAATTCAGACACAACCACCCCTC
>NC_059298.1:4805553-4808053 GCF_017591435.1 Portunus trituberculatus
AGCACATCATTCCCCATGCTGGATATCATTAAAGTCTTGAATGTAGGATTGGAAGTCCCTTTTAACACTTTATTCCTGCTTGTCTTGCTTTTACGCAAAGTGTAGCCTTTAAGTTTAGAAAGAGAGGTTCACATGTTTTCAGAAACCTTGTGAGTTGAGTAGTAGACATTGCCTTCCTTCTCAACCAGAGGAGTCAGATGCAGCATGTACCCAATATGTTTTGTGTTTCTCAATGTTGTTATCATACTGAAGTTACTGAACTCATATGGTGAGTAGGAGGAAGTTAGTGCTTTCTTTTTGCACAGGATATTTTCTTTCTTTTATGTAATATGGTAATAATAATAGATAATACTGATAGTGCTTTATTATTTAGTGCCAGAGGGTAGCAATACCATAAAATAGGAGAGCCTTACATTTCTAGAAAGTTAGTGAGAAAAATGAAGGATTAGAAGTTGGTGAAGGCAAAGACTGCACATTAAAAATGAAGGGCCTACATTAGTGTTAAAACTGGACAAAAGAAATTTCAAGAAGAAAAATGGTCTGACCTTGCAGTGATGGGTATTTCATTGAAGTTGGTATGGATAAACAAATTGTCTTCCTGCAGTCACTTGTCTGTATTGGCCTCACTAAATGGAATATGCAGCCATTAGATGATTCACTTGCCAAAACCAAGATATTGTTGTATAATGTTATTCATAATGAAGTTGAAGGAAAATTCTATCTTCCAGGTTTGCTACCAATGAGAAATTTGTACATATTGTACTCAGTAAAGTGATTGTGATTGGTAATACAATGTGGGACAAGCATGGCCATCACAGGTCTGGCATCAAGAAGAATGCACACAGCAGTGCACAAGGTGACTTTATATTACACAAGAGCTAAGTCACTGAATTGAAATACCAGTTAATCGAGGCTAGCCTACACATAGATTATTTATGGACAAAGAGCACCAACAGAAGCTTCTACTCCTACAAGAACATGTTCATTGCTGAATTTGACTTAAGCTTTGTTCCTGCTCATATTAACACATGCAGTACCTGCAATAAAGTTCCCAGCTAGTATCAACTCCATGAAGGCTGTGGAGTGACAAGAAGAGTACAGGCTCAAGGAACAGGAAAAGAACAGTACATGCTAAAGATGATCAAGAAATCTCAACAGCCTTTTGAATGTCAAAGTTTAATTACCTTAATGTACTTACACTGTGTTTCAATCTGCAGCAGATATTACCTACCCAGAAACCTTCAGCCGGTATCTTGAACTACAAGCAGAAACTTGGGAATGGTAATTTCTATAGTAGTAACTTGTAAACAAGAAAATCAGTGATGGGATGTTCAAAGTATCAAGAGGAAAATGTGGTAGTGTTGAAGAGGCCAATGGTCTCCTCAAATAAACCAGTTACTTTCATAATGCTGATGATGGAAAGGAGTTCCTCCTAGTCTTGGACAATTATGATGAACAAAGTAAAAGCATTAATATTTTCAAGTTGTGTTTGATACTATTGCATCAAACTCTTTCTTACCATTATACATGTTCTCTATCATTACACTTATGTTCCTCTTTCTTTGTCTCTTATACATGTTATGTGACTGCCACTTTTTGGTGTGTAGAAACTAAATTCTGGAAATAATTGTTCATATCAAGAAAATTTGAGTGCATTAGGATGATTAAGGATGCTACTGAGGAAGGTTTACTTTCTATTACAAATGTATATCAGTATTATTTAGGATGAGAGTTACGTGCATCATGGCATGAGCGTTGTGTTATCGGACTTTTAGGGCCAGTTTCTATATCTTATGTATGAAATAAATTTGGGTGTTTCATAGTGTTTGGTTTAGAACATAACTGAGTATCCTTAAGGGTGGTTGCAGAGATTCTAAAAGTACCATGGTAGTATTTCAATGCATAAGGTTCATAAAAAGAAACTATGAGCAGATGAAGAAGGAGCAGTATAATACTGTATGTTGATTAGTTCATTAGACTCTAAAAAAAATTTTTTATTTACATTTAATACAGTTGATGATTAATTTTACTTGAAAACAATTTTTAGCACATCAGAAACACTACCTTTGTATCAAGAAGGAAAGCCTAGGTAATCTTGGAAAATCAAGAGTTTAGAATGGCTGTAGAATCAAGGATGCCAAGGTATTGATGGTGAACCTGTATATGTTGAATTATTTATGACATAAGGCTTCATTTGTGTATGTACAGTATTGTTCATGCATCTTATTGCATTATAAAGACATGCTTTTAATTGACCTTCCTATATCTTACATATAGGATTAATTATGGTTCCTTTTGAATCAGAGTGGAGATGGATAGATCTGGTCTGTGTGGGAGTTGAAATCAGAGTTATTGAGAGAGGCAGCTGATAGTGTGATCTATCTCCACCATCTTCTCTTACCTGCAGTTCAGAACTATGCCATCATTATTTCAAGTTTCACTCTTAGTGGATCATTATTTTTATGCTATAGAAAGTCTAAACTTTTTTTAACTGCCGTCC